>NW_027257323.1:0-27038 GCF_029215685.1 Pituophis catenifer annectens
CTTCCATACATCAATAAATCTTGTAGAGAAAGCCTCTTTTTGCTATTAAAAGTGTTTGAGTGGGCTGTAGACTGAGAGTAACTAAAGAGACCTGTCTGTATTGGTTGGGGGACATCTTGCAATCCTTTGGCAAGATAGCATCCCTTCAGAATTTTCCGTATCCTGAGTATGTATTCTGATTTGCGTTCAAGAATGTCCAAGGAGAAATTCCCAGGTTTAACCCAGGATCTGGTGAGATACGTGCCCTGTTGTAGGAATCGATGCTTAAAAGCATCCGGATGGAGGATCTGCAAAAGAACAGGTGCCAGACTGTTGAAGATAATCTGATGATCTTGCCAGATGAAGGCAGATTTGTGTGAAAACAGAACATCTTGTTTGGACTCCTGCCACTGGCTGTTTAGTGTCTTAAAACTGGGTTCCCAAACTGATGTGGCAATGCTGGTGTCCTTCCTTGTGCCAGAAGAAGGCCAAGTCCCATGTCACGTTCACCAACTCTACCAAAGTTTGGAATCCTGTGTGATAACCATAAATCCAATGTCAAGCATGGCTTAGTGTGCTCTAAATCCAGCCAATTATGGGCTATTCCAGAAACAATTCCATGGTTGACGTGATAAATGTCCCCTCTTCCCTTGAATTTCTGGGAGTTGTCTAGAAAGTCTTGGACAGGGAAAATAAAGAGGTAAGTGGTCTTTCCAACCACTTTGGAAAGACTTCCAGAAAAAAAAAAACCTCTATATCTGGAATGATATGTTGCAAAGAAGGAAAAGGAAATAAAAATGAAACCAAGCATAAGCCAGAAAACCACTGGCTGCATGTCTCCAGTTGCAAGTCACTCTAACCTCAGTGGCAGACAATCGCACAACATGGTTTTAAACTGGTTTTATTGTTCTAAAACAAACCTCGGTATTAATCTTCGTGTGGACGTCATGGTAAGATGAGAACTATTGTATATTAAGCTGCATCCATGGTTTCATTTTGTAGAAAGGAATCGCACATTTGTTTTTAGACTCTTCAAATGAAACTTAGCAAGGAGTTTTTCCCATTTTTTCCACCCAAGGCAGTCCTTTTTATGGTGTGTCCACCATAGCCCCTTCACCTTAACTCAGATCCCATCAAAGCAAACTTCTAGCATTTTTTCCCCGTTTCTTGTGCTCTTGCTAAAATTGCTTCTTAAAAGATTGAGATACCAGCAAAGCCCAGGTTAACCATTGTCCTGAAGTTTTTATGTTTCCAATTTTTTTTTTGTTTTATTCTCCAGAGAAACGTGCACATTAGGAAACAAGCAGTCCGACGTGTTTCATTTTGCAATATCTGCTAATAGAAAAGTATGTTCTCAATTACCTCTTTGCAAGTTCATTTGCTATCTTTGTTTTTAATAAGCATCTCTGAAGCAGGCTGCAAAAAAGAACTTTATTCGAAGGAGATTCTTTTATGATGTGTTAGACTGGAAGGAAATTGCGAAAGAGGACAGACTTACGCATTTACAAATGAAACATCCTGCCTGAAGTGAAAGCTGGACAACATTTTTTTTCCTGCATTGATGCTTGCTAATTAAAGGAAACTTAGTCTTTTTCAAATGTACCACGGCCACGTGTCCTATAACAGGAGACTGCTAGTACAGGAGAAAGATACTCTTTGAAAAGGGCATAATGGGCTGCTCTCATTTAATCCTGATTTGTTGAAACTATCAGAACTGGAGGGATTTGGGGGGGGGGGGGGATGGGGGGGAACTTGTTTTAAAAACCTTGCCCCAAGAATCATGCAATGATGCCAACAATAATGCCAACTAAAAAAAATTCAGAATTGGTTAATACTGTTGAGCAATTCACACTGTTATCACCTAACCACAACGTTGGTTTTTGCACATGGGGCTTCGTGGTTCTGCATTCTTTGTCATGGAACAAACAGTGTTGTCCAAAAAGTACATCTCGGTAACTATCTGTGGATAACTTGATATTAACAAATATTCTTGAACTGAGTTTCACTTGAAAATCTCTAGCTTAATTGATCCTTACATACAAGCATTTGAATATAGGAACAGACTTCCTTCCCTCCTCATTCAATTTCAATTTTAATCTCAAATTTTACTCTCGTCTTCATTTTAAAATTGTCAGGTAAAATGTTCCTTTCAGGGACAACCAACTTCAGACTTAGCATCTTTAGGTAAAGCAATCTAGTTTAAAAATTTATGAAGCATCATTGTAGTTAAACTCCATGGGATCTGGCTTGGGTTCCTTCCAAAATGGTTGTATCTCTGGCTACTTAGAAACATGAAAGATTTATGGAACCTTCAAAGCAAGCGTGTCGAATGGCATTAAAAAAATTTGGCATAGGAAATTGACTTCAAGGCTCTGCTTGTATGTGTCTCCTAAAACCTGACCCCTTTGTGAAAAGATGCTGGACTAAGTGGAGTCAGTCTCTACAACACAGTCATCCTTCAGATGTCTTTCTCTTTTTTTCTTTTACCCCTGTAATCCATCCACACACTTACTAATTAGCCCTACTTTGGACAGCACAAGCAATTGGAAAATCAGGAAGCTTTCCAAGCTCATTTTGAAATGCTAAGAACTGAACCCAAAACCTTCAGATGCCAAGAAGCATAGAAAGAGGTCCAACTGTTGACCTACTCAATTTTGTATAACTGGCACTGACTATCAGCAATTGATGTAAATCTCAAGCAGTATGTTTTCTGATCTATCAGCAGAGGCCAAAATTAAAACTCTGACCTTATCCAAGCAAAGATGCTCACTCTATAAGTGAAGCAACTCCTATGAAGCAGCGGGATCCTTTCCTCCACATACTCAACTCAAGGTTGCCATCCAATTGAAGGAATCTTAATCACTCACATGTCCTTAGGGCTACTAAACTGGCACTCCTTCTAAAATCTTTCTTAGCTTTATGGACTGTAATTCAAACCCATCACTTACAGGAAGGCCTTTTTTTCCTAATAGTGTTAGAACTTTAACTAGATTGGCTGGGAAGCTCTTGTGGACGAGAGTTTAACCAGACTTAAATTTTCCCATTTATTTTACGAAATGTTTTTGATGTGAGAACTAAAGAATGGAATACTGGACGTCTGACTTGGATGACCTCCATGAGTTTGAGTTTAGAGTAGTTCAAAAGAGCTGGCTTTACTCCGACCGCTTCTGAGCCTTGGACCATAACTCTTAAAAGGCAAAGGATAGTTGATCCAGAGTCACTTTCTCAATTCAGGAAAACGAACGTAGGAATTGTTTCATTATTACCTCTTCCGGGTAATTGAAGAACTTCCCATAATGTCCTTCCTTGAATCTTCAGCTCCCTCTTTTTGAACCATTTAATGGACTTCAGTTGAATTGAGCTCTTACGATTTTTCTCCACAATTATTCTTCAGGATGCATCCGCAGACAGAAGAAAAAGGATTTCACCTCGTGTGGAAGAAAGTCCCATCCTTAAATCTGGATTTGGGGAGGGTGGGGGCAGAGAGAAATTTAGTGTGTAGTGGACTGAAAATAACCTTGAGGGACAGGAGGAATAGCCACAGCCTAGGCAATGGTTGGATAAGAGAAATCAGAGTCCAAAACAGGAATATAATATGAGAAAGCATCTCAGAATTGACCCTTGTTACTATACCTCCATCGTAAAAACAGTTTTAATATTCATGACTTTGGTGTTCAAGTCTGGTCTACCTCAAAGGGCTGACACTGACACTCTGGAACTGCCAACAATGGAAGCCACTGAAGAAATCCTTGAATGCAGGACAACCCCACACTCCAGAAAATCTCCCCACCTCCACCCCCACTTCTTTTTTCCTGCTTGCTCAACAGCACTCCTGCCAATTCCCTGCCAGGTTTGTCAATTACAAGACATTTGCTGTCTTGGCTTGCAACTTGGGAGGAGAAGAAAAGAAAAGCTATGGTGGCAGAAGTAAATAAATTAAGAAATAAAGATTGGATTTGTCTCATCTGCTTGGTCTCTTTGTTTAATCTCTCTCTTTCTCTCTCTCTTTCCCCCTTTCTCCCTCCCTCTCTCTCCCTCCTCTTTCTTTTTCCTCTCTCCCCTTCTCTCTCTCTTTCTCTCACTCTCTTTCTCTCTCTTCTCCCTTCCTCCCTCCCTCTCTCTTTTCTTTATCCTGGCAGACTTTTGGGAGGGGAAGGGAGCGGAAGGGTTAAAGAAACTTCTCTCGAGGCCATCTCGGCATCCTCGACCCCTTTGGCTTGCCTCGAGGGATATCTGATGAAAAAAGGGGTGGGAAGAAAGAGGATTATATAAAGGCGGAAGAGTCGGCGATCTCCTGCAGTCTTCGGCCGGGAGGTTTTTCGCCCGTCGCCCATCTCTTCTCTCCGGCTGACCAGAGTAGCAGACGCGCATTTCTTTCGCCCTGAGCAGAATTCCGAGGATCCGATCAAAGCAAGTTTTTCCTTTCTTTGCAGAGGTGAGCGCACCGTTTGATTCCTCTGGCCGGATGTAGTAGTTCAGTGGAGCTACTTATCTGGAACAAGATTTGCCTTTTCCTAACCTATAAACATGCAAAAGATGAACCTTTGGGGGGAATGCTTTTAGATTCTTTCTTTCTTTCTTTCTTTCTTTCTTTCTTTCTTTCTTTCTTTCTTTCTTTCTTTCTTTCTTTCTTTCTTTCTTTCTTTCTTTCTTTCTTTCTTTCTTTCTTTCTTTCTTCTTCCTTCCTTCCTTCCTTCCTTCCTTCCTTCCTTCCTTCCTTCTCTCTCTCTCTCTCTCCACTCCTTTCCTTTTCCTTATTTACTTACAAATTTCTTTTCCTTCTCTCTCTCCCTATCCTTTCTTTTCCTTCCTTCCTTCACTCTCTCCCCTTTCTCTCTCTCTCTCTCTCTCTCTCTTTCTATCTTTCCTTCCTTTCTTTTTCTCTCTCCTCCCTCCCTCCTTTCCTTTTCCTTATTTACTTGCCTACTCCTTTTCCTTCTCTCCCTCCCTCCTCATATCCTTTCTTTTCCTTCCTTCCTTCCTTCCCTCCCTCCCTCCCTCCCTCACTTACTCTTTCTTTCTTTCTTTCTTTCTTTCTTTCTTTCTTTCTTTCTTTCTTTCTTTCTTTCTTTCTTTCTTCCTTCCTTCCTTCCTTCCTTCCTTCCTTCCTTCCTTCCTTCCTTTCTCTTTCTCTTAGGAGACAAAGCAGACAAGGCAAGGTTTGTGGATAGAAGCCACGTGACCAAATTTCACATTTTAAAATCATACCAAAGATTCAGGAGCATACTACTTGCTTTAAAGGAGGATGTCGACAGGATGCAGAACTTCTCTTTCCCCGGGGCAGCAGCTCTATAGCTGAACTGCAGCTTGCTTAATGAGGTCCAGTACAAAGCCAGGCTCTGCATCCACACAACTTTCAGTTCATTTCAGCTTTGCTTCAGGTTCTTTTCATTGGGCTTGGCGGGTGCAAAGCCGATGTGTTTGCTTACTTTCTGATTAGCAGGGCACACCCAGAAATAGGTGAATTCAGTCAACGGGTGAAGCATCTTTTGTGGACCTATCTTGAGCCAGTCAGAAAAAGTGTGGTGGTTTTATTCATAAGTATCAAGTTAGAACAGAACAAGGACCAGATCTTTGCCTGCTTTGAATGGAGCCATTTTTACCCAGTGGACAGTAGAGCATAATATAGAATTGCAAGTCTTTGTGATCATTTTAATTTCTCCAGTCTCCTCTTTTAACTAGGGAAAACACTGCTTGCTTTGTCTCTTCATTGCACTGGCCTAATCCTAGACTAAGGTACTTATTATAGAAAGCCTATTCCATTCAATAGGATTCAAATATGCTCAGTAATTGCAATTTACATCAAATAGTGGTTGGAGTACTTTATGAGAGGTCCTTGGTGCTCTCTGAGCTTGATTGCTTTCTTGCAGATGTAGGTAACATCAACAGTGAGCCACAAATATTTTCCTTTGTAAGTATTTTATGGTTGGAGAGAATCTGAAGCGAAGGAAAAGTAGAAGAAGGTTGCCCAAGAATTTAAATATTTTAATGGAAAACTGAAGCTACAACCCCAAGTAGATTCCTCCTTGAGTTTGGATGGGTAAAGAACCTGATTTCCTTTGTAAAATCTTCTTCTCTCCCTGATCATCTAAGGGCTAGGGTTAGGGTCAATCAGTTGGTCATTAAAGGAATGTACATTTTGGATCTATGTTGTTTGCTTTGTGTACCAATTTCAAAATTGAGAGCAATTTATCCAACAATTTAGCCCAACGTTAGAAAAAGGGGTCAATGTTATACAACCACTGAAGACAAATCGGCGTTAGTGTTTCATATTTATCAGCCTGTGGAAACTAACAATCTCTTTACGTAGAAGTTTAGAACTCCCAAAATTAATATTTCTCTATCGCTGTCACACACACAAACACAACATTTTCAGGACAACGTAGACCCAAAATGTACATTGCTTTAATGACAACAGATTGACCTGCTTAGATGAGATTAGAGTCAGGAGAAAGCCTTACAAATGAAATTTGGATGGACAGGTTCTTGTCCATCCAAACTTGCTGCTGTCTGCAGTCACTGTGGACAAATCTTCAGAAAAATCTCCTTTTGGCTTTGCCAACTCAGTGGGAATCCTTTGGAAGGCCAACTTCAGGCCGTGTCCTTGAGCACTTTCCCTTCCTCTGCTGGTGAGTCACGAGTAAGGAGCCCATCCTATGTTTCTTAGCATGTTCTGTCTCCTCTGCCTGTCCTAACCAAGAATGATGATCACATCTGCTAATAAATCTCTCTGAAATATTTTCTATCCCTCCCATCCAACCCCCAAATGTTGTTTGAGGCTTGTTACCTACTTACTGCCATGGGGGAGGAGCGGGAGAAATAGAGAAGGCCAAACCATGACATTTCCAAGCAAGATTTCCTTTGATTTCCGAATGGAAAAGAGCTTCAACGCTGATTGGCCACTGCAAGGATTTCCCCTTTGTCCTGACCTTCTTGATTAGTTTTCCACTTGAGCTCCATGTTTGGCTCCCCCCCCTTGTCGATTCATGGATTGCTGATCAATCCCAGATGTTAAGAGAGCATCTGTAGCAGGAGCCGGATGGAGGCAAATGCGTTCTCCTGCTTCAAAACAAATACAAAGTTTATGCAGCTGGACTAGATGGCAGCATGTTCCTTCAGAAGGAACTTAAGGTCCATCTTTCCCAATTCCAAATCAAACAAACTTTCATTGGAGTTTTTTTTTTTTTTTAAAGAGATCTTTAAATCTGCAAACAATCTGTGCAAAATCAAGAGAACTTTCTGGCCGTAGGTTTTCCAGTACTATTGAACATGAGATTCCTACCTTGTCTTTGGTTATGGTCACTGTCCATTTGACCTCTTTTTTCTGGGCCTAATGGAGGAAAGTAAGGACTTTCTCTTCATTTCTGAATGTTCTTCCTTGCAGAAGAAAATGGGGGAAAAAAATCTGGCAGGGGGCAGAATTACCAGCAAGGGCCCTCACTAAAACAAAACAGGGATTTTGTCAGAAGACCCAACAATTCCATTCACCAATATTGGCCTTGTCTGGGACTCAAGATTAGTGTGCACTGAACCATCTAAATCGTCCCACATGGGAGTAGAAGAATGTCATCTAAGGGGATAAAACCGACAGTCCTATGCATCTGAAGGACTGCCAACAGACTGGAGTAGATTGAGTTGAGGGCGATGGGTCAACAGTCTGATTTGGTACAATCAAATCTCCTGAATTTCTGGACGGTCATGAACTGTCTTGGCAAGAAAGAAAGCAGCACAGCCAAGCTGGGGACGTCATTCTCCTGATGACTGGATTTTGAGATCGTCCTTCCCACTATGTCTGTAATGCTAGAGCCAACCCTGTCTATGATTCAGGGCATTTGACATGATGCAGCAAATAGGGACTCCATTTGGATACATTGGGTGTCTGACCCCGTATTGTGCTACATATTTGGCAAAACAGAAACCCTGCTGGGGCTCAGTGACCCAGAAACTAAGAGCATCTTTGGAATCTCCAGCTTCTCTACAACATACATTCCTGCAAATCTGAGAGCCAACAGCACTCAGTGCCTGCTCTCTTTTATCATGAGATACAAGGCGGTGCTCCAAATCCCAGTTTGAAGCTAGTTAGTGGTGTTATCATAAGCTGCCAAGAGAGCAAGTGGTTCCTTCCATGCCAGGTTGAAATAAGTTGGCAGGCAGATATGTCTGCGTGCTTCTTAAGGCCTCACTTATGAAGTTCAGTGGCAGGAGATTTAGTTTCAATAAATCAAAGTCTTTCTTGACAGAGAGAACTAAGGAGTGTGGCTCAGGAGAAATTTTGCTAGATAAGACCTTTTGCAGTTCTTCAAACCCTATGGTAGTTGTCTTCCTCTTTGGAGGTGCCATGGTTTATAAGACTATTTCATCCATCATTACCAATTCAGCAACTGGACATGAGGATGAATATAAGTGTTGGCCAATCTGTTAAGACATAGGGCAGTGTATCCCAGTCTCAGCAACTTGAAGATGTGTGGACTTCAACTCTGGCTGGCTGGAGAGTTCTGGGAGTTGAAGTCCACATATCTTCAGGTTTTCGAGATTCTTCAACTTCAACTTTGGTGGTTGGAGAATTCTGGGAGTTGAAGTCTACATATCTTCAAGTTGCCAAGGTTGAGGAACACTGATCTAGGAGATTGGGCATACCATAAGAAAGGAGTGGAGCTATAGGTCAACAGGGGAGGAATTTGCCTGGACCGAAGGCAAAACGAATCCCATACTTCGGTTCTAACAATGAAAAAGTCCACAGAGTGACCTCAGTTTGATCCTCTGATCCTTTGGACTCTTGGCTATGCCAAGGAATGTGGGCCTGGCTGACGAAGCACCCTTTGCTTGGCAAGTAATCTCACCCTTTCATTTAAATCATCTTGTGGTCAAAACATCTGGTTCTGACCACTGACAGTGACAGGGTCCTGGATGAGAACAAAGCTTGCAGTCATCCTGGCTGACCCCAGTGTTTACAACTCCTCTTCCACTGATTTTTATTAGTGGAGCCCAAATGGCTCCCTTGCTCAACACGGCATCTGGTGCATTGTGTAAATTAGCCACTGAGTGCTCATTTGTGGAGAGCAGGTTGTCTTCTGCTTTGACTCGGAATGGTTTCCATTTCAAGGTTGCTTGAAATTGGGCCACCTGGCAGGCATCCGCAGGTGGAAGGAAGCGCATTTCCACTCAGTCAGAGACCTTTCCTTCTCCTGAGTTTGATGCCAAAAAGGGACTGATCCTGCCTCTGGGAAGGGAAAAGAATTAAAATTTGGCTTCCAATTTTCCAAAGGTTTTCTTTTCCAAAGAGTTTCAACTGTTTCTTCCTTAGCAGATCTCCAACAGGTTTAGCCAGCAGTTTCAGTGGGCTGCCTTGTCAGGATAGCACTATCATCACACTGAAGCATTGTGGGAAATTAAGACGATCTCTTCCGTCCTTGCATTCGTTCACCAGAGTGGATAGGATCATTGATGGGAAATATCTCTGAACTGGGAAAGAGAGAGGAAAATAATTCTCTGCTGGGGATTTGCTCCATTAGATACACAGCTGACCTGCCCCTGATATATCGGGGGCTCTGGACCCTCTGGGCTTCTCAGAAATCATGAAGGACTTGATTTCCAAAGGCACGTGTACCTTAGAGAGAGAGAAACAGAGAGAGGGGGAGAAAAGAGAGAGAAAGCACAAGAAGGAGAAAGACAGAAAGAGCTAATATATGTTTTGTGTATATATGCATATAGTGTTTGTGTATGATATGTATGATTTTATACATTGCATATATAGTGTATGTATGTATGTATGTATGTATGTATGTATGTATGTGTGTGTGTGTCTGTGTGTAGAGTATATGTATAGTGTGTGTACATACATACCAGAGGTGGGTTGCTATCAGTTTGCCCCGGTTTGGGCGAAACAGTAGCAGCGGTAGCGGGAGGCTCTGCCCCCCTGCCCGGATGTCATCAAATACGCTCTGCACATGTGCAGAAGTGGTGTGTGCACTCGCGTGCGAACCGGTAGCAAAGATAAGTGAAACCCACCACTGAATCATACATATACATTTACATACACACATACACATATATAGTGTGTGCATACGTACGTGCTTGTGCATAGACATATATATATATATATTGTGTGTGTATGTGTAAACGCTGTAAAAGCAGGACGCTTGTGAGCAGATTAGACTACAGGGCAGCCTTGTGGGTGCCTGGCAGAAGAGCATCTATTTATAAGCCCCCTAACTCTGAAAGTCAGAATTGTTCCCCAAAGTGGGTCAGACTGTCTACCAATGGAGCGGCTTGAGGTTAGCCGCAGCAAATTTGCCTCTTGCTGGGCAGGAGCTGAGTGGGTGGGAAGGGCTGAAGAGATCAAGAGGAGGAGAGTTTACAAGAACAAAAGAGAGGGAGAGGGGGAGGGAGGAGGGAGGGAGGGAGGAAAAAGAGAGAGAGAGGGAGAGAGAGAGAGAGATTTTCTTTTTAAAAACAAAATTAAGACAGTAGTTGCCCCCAAGATTCATCATTTGAGAAACCAGGCTGGATAATTTGGGGGAAGATCAAATGTCAGCTGCCTCGATTTATCTGTACTTTTTGGATTTTGGAGACAATCCATGGAAATCACGCTGAAAGTCGCCACACAGCGTGTAGAAGCTAGGAGGCCCTTGAAGGGAACCAGTTTTAAAGAGGTTTACTCAATGGGGCTTGGAGGGGGGCGGGAGTAATATTCCACCTTCTTTTCTCTCTCTCTCTCTTTTTTTAAAAAAAACTCCTGCTGTTTTAAATGCGTCGCTTAGTACGAAATGTTTCTTGCTAATGTTTGCTTTGAATGTACAAAAATGCCAGCCTTGATCATAGCCAGCCAGCTGGGAAAGGCTCAGATTTAAAACAAAACTATCTTCATATTCAAAATATTCTCAGCCAGCAGAGAGGGAAAGGAAACACCATTTCATTGCTGCACAGTAGAAGTAAGTTGAATTCTCTGTTCAGGAAAGAAGATTCAACAAAAGGATGGGGTGTTTACCACAACATTTATGAGTCTTAGCCAAAATCTAAGTGAAGTTTTCTTACGAACATGAACAGGGGTTGGGAAGTGCCATCTTTCTCTAAAGTAGGGGTGTCTATCCTTGGTCTTGGCTGGTTGGGGAATTCTGGGACTTGAAGTCTTGAAGTCCACAAGTCTTAAAAGTGGCCAAGCTTGGACATTCCTCTTCTAAAGCATTACTGGCTGAGGAATTCTGGGACTTGAGGTCCACAAGTCTTAAAAGTGGCCAAGGTTGAGATTCATGGTTCTAAAGGAAGTCCCTTCCATGAGATCATTCATTGGTTGATCTTCTCCGTTAAACTTGGTTTCTATAATCCTTGGTAGATCTTTCTCCTGGCTTGGACCCAACACGCACGCCCTGCTGCAAAGTGTTTCACAGCTGTTTTCTACTCACCTCACTCAACTTGATGGAAAATACGATTTATTTCCCCCTCTTCCCAAGAACGTTCAATGAACTGCACATAAATGCTAGATGGGAGTTAGTTTCTGATGTTCATTGGAAAATGGCCACTGAGAGGAGAATATGAAAGTCTGGTCTTCCAGACCACATTCTCCTGGCATTCTCCTGCATCTTTCTTGACTGATCATGTCTTGATTTAGAAAATATTCCTTTACACCCACATTCCAAGTGACTAACCATGCTTTCATTAAAAGAGGATGAAATTATTCCCAAGACATCTTTTCCAAGTAGGACGTGAAAAGGCTGCAGAGGCATTGATGGCTGGAGGGGGTGGGGGTGGGGGAATGATAGCAGGCAAGGAGTCTTTATAAAAAAAGAAAGAAAGAAACTGAGATGAGGGCCACGTCTATGTGAATGGAGCCCCACCCCTTTGCGTCCACTGTATCTGCTGTAGAGTGATGAAGATCAAGGTACCAAGAGAAGCGGATACTGGTCACTCAGGGTTGAATTTTGGAGTCCTTAGTGCTTGATTCTTGAAGAGCAATGAGTCTGAAAACCCAAACCCAACCAGAAATCTAGACCATATCTCAAAAAAAAAAAAAAATTATTAGCTCAGAGATGCCACCCCCGAAATCTCTAACATCTGGAACACTCTGCAGAAGAGGAAGAAAATCTTTGGAGAAATCAGAGATAGTTTTGGATGCTGAATGACTTGGGACTGAAAACTGTAGAGCCCTCATCAAGAATGGAGCTAGGATGAATGCTTTGAAGATGTTTGAGCTAGAACTTCTGTGTTATCTCCACTGGTTTTCCATGAGTTCCACCCATTGCACTGGGGACAAATGGAACCTCATCTCCCATCATCTTCAATCAAATGCCAAACATCTGGATGGCCATGAATGGCTAGAGACCATTCTGCTTTTCCTAGAGGGACAAGATAGGGGAAAATGGGCTGCAACATCACTTTAGCCCAGAAGGCAGAGTTTTCTTTTTTCTTTTCTTTTCTTTTCTTTTCTTTTCTTTTCTTTTCTTTTCTTTTCTTTTCTTTTCTTTTCTTTTCTTTTCTTTTCTTTTCTTTTCTTTTCTTTCTTTTCTTTCTTTTCTCTTTTCCTTTCCTTTCCTTTTCTTAGACAAAGGAGCCTATAAATAAACTTGTGCAGAGAGCTGTGACGCACCCTCTTCGAATGGGACTCTCACCAATTTTGAAATTTCTGGTGACATCTTGCTTATGCAGCCGGAGATCCCCGGGAACTGGCAAAACTTCTGTTCTCCTTTGCTGCCAAAAAGACACAGCTCACAGCTCATAGTTGACCTCTTCTAACTTCTATTTGGAAAGGTCCAAGGTGCCATTAATTAGATTCTGGGGACACGGTAGTATTTAGCAAGCTCGTCCTCCAGTGGGTGGCTGCTTGCAAACCAACAAGCTTGAGATTAAGATTATTCAAGATCTTAAACTGAGTATATAGACCTAACTTGTCCTCCTCCTTTCGGGTGCTTCCCAAACATTACCTCAAATCGCTTATCAGAAAGTCCTTTTTACCCAATGTAGGTAAATCCCTTTTGTATCAATTTAAATGCCCCTGTTGAAATTGGGTTGGGTTGTTGCTAAATACTTTTTATTCAGTTTGGGGTATAATTTACCTTAGTTTAGGAAGCTCTGTATTAGACCATTCTGTTCTTTCTTCCCCACTCACCTGTGAAATGTATTATGCAGGTAAACGTTTCATTTTTGTTCAAGAAGGAATCTTCTACCTATCTCTTGTCTTACTGGCCCAGAGACATAGAGCAACAGGTTCATCTTCCTGAAATACAGTATTCTAAGAGAAGGTTCTTCAAACTTGGCAACTTTAAGACTTGTGGACTTCAGCCTCCAGAATTCCTAGCTGAGGAATTCTAGGAGTTGAAGTCCACAAGTCTTAAAATTAGACCCCCCTGTTCAGTGGTGGGTTGCCCCCAGTTCAGACCAGACGCTTCTGCGCATGTACAGAAGAGCATGTGCACGGCCCCATTGCGAACTGGTAGTAAAGGTAAGTCCCTGTCCCTGTCCTAAGCTTTTTGTTTGAATGAGTAGAGAACAGGAAACAAACAACTTGAAGGAACACCATTCATAGCAGTGGTGAAATCCAATTTTTTTTTTACTATTGGTTCTGTGGGCGTGGCTTGGTGGGCATGGCAGGGGAAGCATACTGCAAAATCCCCATTTCCACCCCATTCCAGGGAAAGGATACTGCAAAATCCCCATTCCCTCCCAACTCCTGGGGGAAGTATATTGCAAAATCTCCATTCCCACCCCACTTTGGGGCCAGCCAGAGGTGGTATTTGCTGGTTCTCCTAACTACTCAAAATATCTGCTACCAGTTCTCCGAACTGCTCAAAATTTCCGCTACTGGTTCTCCAGAATCTGTCAGAACCTGCTGAATTTCACCCCTGATTCATAAGTTGGAAAGCTTGCTCATTGTTGGACTCAAAATAATATTTCCCCCCATTTTTGTATTATAGGTCTATAGAATACTGCTGAAGTGTTCCCTTGGAAGAGTATTGTTTGCACACCTCTCATTCCCACCAAGCAGAAAATGGCTAAGAGTCCTACCGTTCCTTGGCTCATCACGCCATCCCTCCTCCTCTTCCTAACTCATGGCATCCACTGTTTCTTCTTGCCCAATGCCACCCACTTGGAAAACCTCCTTAATCGATACCAAGATGGGCAACCGCACTCAAGGGCCAAGAGATCAATTTCCAAAAATGACCAAAACGAAATCCTGATGCTTCATAATAAATTGAGAGGGGAAGTCTATCCTTCAGCATCCAACATGGAATACATGGTGAGTTCAAAATTGAGGAATGTGCATCAATCCATAGCCAATCGGTGATATACTGATTCTGTGCAGCATTTTGGTAAAATTGGATGGAACAAGAAAGAGAAATGCAGATGAAGTTAGCATGCTGTATTGGGGATGAGAGCACCCAAGCTTTAATCATAGATTTTTATTCTTTTCTAATCATTCTATCTATTTGGTTTCAATATCTCTGTTTTTTGTTTAATTTTATTGTAAACTAACAGAACACCTCAACAGCTAACAGTATAATAAATTAGGTGGAAAATAGACAGCAAGACAGCACACAGATGGAGAGCAGATAGATAAATATAGATTGATAGATGATAGACAGACAGACTAGATAGATTAGGTAGAGAGAGAGGAAGGTAGAGAAGTAGATGATAAATAAATAGGTGTGTGTGTGTGTGAGAAAGAGAGAGAGTGTGAAAGGAAGGTAGAGAGATAGATGATAGATAGATGATAGATACTGTAGATGATAGATAGATAGATAGATAGATAGATAGATAGATAGATAGATAGATACAGTGGTGGGATTCAGCCAGTTCGCACCACTTCGGGAGAACCGGTTGTTAAGTTTCTGAGCAGTTTGGCAAACTGGTTGTTGGAAGAAATCATTAGGGCAGAGAACCGGTTGTTAAATCCCACCACTGGATGGATAGATAGATAGATAGATAGATAGATAGATAGATAGATAGATAGATAGATAGATAGATATGGATGGATGGATGGATGGATGACAGACAGACAGACAGACAGACAGACAGACAGACAGACAGACAGTTAGTTAGTTTCTGGTGAGTGACTCTTTTAGGACAGCCCCATATAGCATTCTGGGTCCTTCCATCTGTGAGAAGAAGAGAATTCTCAAGAAGAGGCACTTGTGAATCATGCCATGCCATTCCATCTATCAATGTAGCCTAGAGTTTAATCTTGTTCCACCCTCCTTTGAGGACACTTACTCATTCCAAATTCCAGAGCAAGAAATCTTCCCTCTAAGCCTTTCCTAAAATCCTACAAGTTTCTTGAGTTGTTTCAATGAGAAAGGAACCATCTGTTGGAAGGGTCAGTCCAAAAACAGCCCTTTCTAGGCTTGTCCGCTCAACGTTGCTCCTTAGGAAAAGAACCCTAATGTCTATATTTTGTTCACAGTTGCATTCTGGGAGTTGAAGTCCACCCATCTTAAAAGTTGCTAAAGTTGAGAAACATGGCTTCTGCAGTATTATACATTTCTATTTTTCATTTCTTCATCCTCGTCCAGTTAACCAACCCTGTGAGATGATGCTGACCCCTCTTTCTCAGGCTTCTCTTGTGAGAATTGGGAATGGAAAAATGGCAAATGTACGGAGAACATTTTACTATAAAAAGAGCTCCTTTCTTTACAAATAGCAACTTAAAAATCTAGAGGCTGGAGAGAGAGAGAGAGGGAGAGAGAGAGAGAGAGAGAGAGAGAGAGAGAGAGAGAGAGAGAGAGAGAGAGAGAGAGAGAGAATAAATAAATAAATAAATCACACATTTCTAGCTTCAAAGTATTCCCAGTCATTTGCTATTTATCATTCTAGGTTTGTCAGCAAGAGAAGAATGCAGGAACCCTTTAGCAGAAGTTTGTGTGTGTGTTGTTCCTAGTGACTTTTTTTTTAAAAGAAAAACAAAGATTTTCACATGTTTATGTGACCATGCAAAGGCTTTTGACGGAACATTCTTCTGACGTAGGCCCACTTCTCCAGATGCCAATAAATATGAATTAAAGATGATTTCATGCAAAGCCAACTGTCCATTAAATGTGAGATTGAGCGGGTGTGTATGTGTGTATAAGGAAAGAACAGAATGTTTTCTCTGCCTGTACAAGATACCAGATCCATTCTAAATATAAAGGCAGGATCCCACAGAGCTAAGATTGATTATACCCGCCTGCATTGATATATGGCTTGTTATGAGTCAAACGATTGGATCCAATTATTCTAGTAATTCAAAATCTTAAGCAAGGAACTTTATAGCTATCCGAGGGCTGAACCAAAGAAGTGAAGTTGATATTCTAACTTTGGGATGTAGGACATTAAATGAATTTAGGCCAGTATTCTCAACCTTGGTAACTTGAAGTTGCATGGACTTCAACTCCCAGAATTCCTCACCTAGCATATGTGAACTCTAAGTCCCAGAATTCCTCATGCAGCATACTTGTCTTCAATTTCTAGAACTTCCATTCAGCAGGATGGTTGGGGAATTCTGGGACTCAAAGTCCACATATGCTGGGTGAGAAATTCTGAGACTCAAAGTCCACATATGCTGGGTGAGGAATTCTGGGACTTGAAGTCCATGCATCTGAGAATACTGGCCTAAATTCATTCAAAATCCTACAAGCACCTTCAGCTTGCCAAGGTTAAGTAACGTTCATCTAAGCTAACATGAACCTGTTGAGTTATTTTAACCAACATTCAACAGTTATTTTGAACAGCGATCTTATGCTGATTGGGGAAAGAAGCAAGGAGCTAGGAAATTCCTTGGAGATGACCACAGGGAGGGATGAAAAGTCAAGATGGTGACCACAGCTTCGCAATTGGAGTGTTTAGGTGCATCACCTCACACATTAAAGAGGTGGGGCTTTAAGTGCATGGTTGTGATTCCCGTGACCACTCCACTCCACTCCACTCCAATCCACTCCACTCCACTCCACTCACAGCCGTCTAGGGCCCAGTCCCATAAAACTTCAGTTCCTCTTTTAGGAATCCCTTTTATGAGGATTCCTTTAATAAATGATAATCTACATCTGGGTTCAAATCAGGATTGGGCTTAGAAGCTTTCACTGTAGTAGCAAAAGTACTTTCAGAAGTTGATCGGGGAGGGATTTTTTTTTTTTTACAGAAGGAACAAGTTTACTTATTCACAAGGATGCCAGAAAAAAGAATGACCTCACTCTGAATTGGCTTTACAATACAATACTTACACTAGTGCAAAGCCAATTCAGAGTGATGCCGTTCTTTATTGCAGTCTAATATGTCTTAACATTGGGTTGACGGTTCTTAATCGTTGGGGATTCCTCGATTGTTTTTTTTAATGAGTTACGACATAATCCTTGATGAGCTAGGATTATTGTCCAGGAAGACCCAACTTCCCCACTCAACCTTCTGATACTAGGAAAAGAAGTGAGCAAAAATGTATGTCCTTGTGTTTTGAAAATCCGCTTGGTGCCTCCATCTCCTGGGACAAGAATTCCAAAACTACCCCGTCTTACAACCCCTGTGTAGGCCGACGGCACCCATTTCCCTCCTGGAGCAGCGCTTGTTCCATCTTTTGTAAGACCAGGAACAATCTCGCTGCTTTTAGGAAAGTCAACATGAGTGTGGAGGCCAAATAAATGTATTTTTCTTGGCATTTGTGACCCCTCCAGCTCTGCTCTACAGCCAAGGACTCTTCAGGTTAGTGTCTATTTACTTGTCCCGCCTAGTTAGTTCTTCGTGTTTGGCTTTGCTCGGTAGCCTGACCTCATGTGTGTGGTTTTTCTTTCCTTCTGCTGGAGATCCTACAGAATATAAAAAGAACTCCTAAAGATTTAGCTGAAAAACCAGCTGTACGTAGACTGTCCTGCGGCTGGTTCATAATCCCCCCTTCATAAAAGTTGTCAGCAATTGGAACAGCATATGAGCCTAATCAACTCACAAATAAATAAAATAAGTGCGTTCATATCTATCTAGCAGAGTTTAGCAATCCCAGCCTGCAGAAAGTTTTAAGTCTTTTCTGTTTCAAAGTGTTGGGGGGATTCGCCACTCCTTTGAAGGCTGTAAGCCCCAAGAACTGCTCTTTGCAGAAAATTGGCTAATTATAGCCCCCATATTTCCAGTCTGAATTTCAGCTAATTTAAAGAATGTGCGAGAAAAATCTTTCACTGTCATGCTCTGGATAAGAAAAGCCATGTTGAGTTCAAAGTCTGCCAAGAAACAAGTCAACAACTTTGATCCAGCAAGGCCTGTTTTAAATTTAACACCCTGCTAAACACGGAGTTGCACGTTTTATTACTAATTTTATGTACATGTGGGAGCAATGTTTCTCAACCTTGGCAACTTTAAAATGTGCGGGCTTCAACTCCCAGAATTCCCCAGGGAACTCTAAGATGTGGAAACTTCAACTCCCCAAATCCCTCAGTCTGCATAGGCTGGCTGGAGAATTCTGGGAGTTGAAGTCCACACATCTGAGATGTTGACGTTAGATAGGTTGACCTACTAGTGTTTTTCCTCCTGTTGTCTTCTTTAGAGATGGGACGAAGAACTGGAGAGATCAGCTGAATCTTGGGCTCACCAATGCATCTGGGATCATGGACCTGCCAGCCTCCTCCCATCCATCGGCCAGAATTTGGCTGTTCACTGGGGAAGGTAAGCCTGCAGGCTCCAGCAAGCTACAAATCTTGAGATGGTATGTGTATGTTTGACCAGTGGAATGTACTTGACATAATCCTGGTTGAACATTTCAGCCTGCCCTGCTGTAATCATAAGAATGTATGCTTTCTTTTATGCAGTCGTGTGTTTTTGCTAGTTCCTAATGGGAAGAACTGGCTGGCAACCTGGTCTTAGCTGAATGTTTGGCTTGGTTTCAGTACCTGTTTTCAGTCCATTTTTATGACTTCCACATTCATCTTGATGTTGAAACACAAACAATGCATCTGGGTATGCACCTTCACACATACACACATACTGATTTATACAGAAAGTTATGTGTTTGTAGCAGGGGTGGGCTTCAAAAATTTTAGCAAGGGGTTCTCTGCCCAGTTTCTGAGTGGGCCTGGTCATGGTGGGTGTGGCTTAGTCAGCCTCCTGCACCATGACGGGGGAGGTGTTTTGCCCTCCCCGGGCTCTGGAGGCTTTCCTCGAGCCACCAGGAGAGCAAAAACAGCCTCCCCAGGCTCCAGAGAATCTCTGGAGGCCAGAAACGGGCCCATTTCCCAAACTTCTGGTAGACCTGTTTTTCGCCCTCCCCAAGCCTCTGTGTGCGCCCTGCACTTACCTGCATCCAAAATGGGCCACATGGGGACTCCTGGGAGGGGAGGGGAGGGGTGGGCTGGGCCAGCCAGGAGTGGGATTTGGGGGCTCTCCGAACTGCACAGAATCTAACTAGAGGTTCTCCCAAACCCCTACGAACCCCCAGCAGCCCACCCCTGGTTTATAGCTGGCTAGGCACCCTGGCCAAAGAGCTGGTTGATGGTCTTCTTTGTTACACTAGAACCTCTTCCCATTTTTTTCCTTAGGTATCGTTCTCCGAGTTTCCACGTCCAGTCTTGGTACGACGAAGTAAAAGATTACACCTACCCATATCCCCACGAATGCAACCCTTGGTGTCCCGACAGATGTACAGGACCCATGTGTACACATTACACACAGGTAAGGCCTCCAGCGGCTGAAATGGAGTCTTAGAACTGATGGCTTTCCTCTCCCACCTCAAGCTTGCCACTCAGGCGGGCAGAGCTATGAAAATATGTTGAAGCGCAAGACGAATTGAGCCCGGGTAATTTCTTTCAACCGATTTGCTTCTTGTGTTTCTTTCCAGCTGGTCTGGGCTACAACCAACAAAATCGGCTGCGCCATTAATGTCTGCAAGAGGATGGACGTGTGGGGAGAAGTGTGGGAAAATGCGGTGTATTTGGTCTGCAACTATTCCCCCAAGTAAGGCTACAGGGTGGGGAGACAGGAGAACAGTCTCTGTGGCTTTGTGTTGAAAGTGTAGCCAAATAATGAGATAGATAAGATAACCTTTATTGTCATTTTCTTTTACTGGGAGCACACTGGCACCCATTACAAGTGAAATTCTGTTGCCTGCTCTCAATAGAATAGAATTCTTTATTGGCCAAGTGTGATCAGACACACAGAGGAATTTGTCTTTGGTGCATATATTCTCAGTGTACATAAGGAGAATAAAATACATTCATCAAGAATAAAAAGATACAACACTTAGTGATAGTCAAGGCTACTAATAAACTATCAAGTCGTACTAGAAAACAAATAAAAACAATATAAATTGAAAGATACAAGCAGCATGGTTATAGTAATAGGTGGGAAGAGATAGATAGATACTAGTAAGGAAGAGAAGAATAATAGTAATACGGTCTTAGTAAATTATTTGACAGTGTTGAGGGAATTATTTGTTTAGCAGAGTGATAGCGTTTGGGAAGAAACTGTTCTTGTGTCTAGTTGTTCTGGTGTGCAGTGCTCTATAGTGTCGTTTTGAGAGTAGAAGTTGAAACAAATTTATGTCCAGGATGCGAGGGGTCTGTAGATATTTTCACAGCCCTCTTTTTGACTCGTGGAGTAAAGAGGTCCTCAATGGAAGGCAGGTTGGTAGCCATTTTTTTTTCTGCAGTTCTAATTTCTTTCAAAAGAAATACCTTCAAAAGAAGGTATATATCTACCCATACAGTACAGCACTTTAACCACTGCACCACCTTGGCTATATGGAACAAAACTGTGACTAAATCTGGATGTTGTGCTTTGGATACCACAAAGCCTCCTTCCAGAAGGTAACAAGAAAAACTGGTCATGAAGAAGATGTCTGGTGAGTCAACATTTCCCAAGACCTCTTCTTGATGCACCCAGCACAACTGTTGCGTACCATAATATGCAAACCCAAGCCAAGATTCCATGGTGTGGTTTAACATGGTAGTTTAAGATATTCACATGACTTGTTTTGTTTTGTTTTTAATTTGATTTATATGCCGCCCTTCTCCGGAGACTCAGGGCAGCTTACAATGCACTAAGCAATAATGTCTTGTTAAGACATTAATTAGGTTCCCCCGACACATTGCACCACAAACCCTTTTTAGCCTAGCTTCATGTGTTGGATGACCACAACCTTAAAGTTTAGATCATGGGATGTGCCCAAAATATTAGAATATCAAGACTGGTTGGAGAAATTCCAACACGACAAAGCATATTTCTAGGTTCTTTGGATTTAAAATTTTAGCCAGTTTTGCTTAACCACTGGTATTTTGAATGTTTGTATCAAAATGGTTGCTTTTCCTGGTTGAGATGTTTGGACAACAGACGGGTCCCTGATGGGTCAGGGACAAAGTTCCTTTCAATCTTGAAAAGACAGATGAAGTGTCGAGTGACTTCTGCCTGTTAAAGATGAGAGCTTAGCATGTGGCAAGCACTACGTGAAGCTAATGTTCCCAGATGCTGCCAAAGTTTCTCAGTCATACACAAGAGCTAATATTTATTCATCTCTTGGAAGACACCTGGGAGTCACTCTCAGCTGGAAGAAGTCGTTGACCAGAAAAGAACTTTGAGCATTCAGATGGGTGTCCTACCCACCCAAAGGGATTTGGGAGAAAGAAATCGGAGCGGCCTTGAATAATGGTTTTGGGGAACTGGTGTGAAGGCTAATGCCTGGTTGGTTTTGAGGCATAACTTTGGTGCTTTCATCTGCCAAAGTTCTCATCAGAATGCCCCTGACCTATACTTTTGAGGCAGAACGTTCCCATATTAACAGTAATCTATCAAAGCATAGCCACAGTACGAACGTTATATTTTTTTTCATGGATCAGAGGTCTTGAGAACATAACAAGTCAGGCACCAGGCCTAAAACAGTCCCCAGAGATGATTTTGTAGGCTGCGAGCCTAACACAGGATGAAAGAAGATAACAAGGAATGTTCTGTGTTAATTTTTCAGAGGCAACTGGATTGGAGAAGCCCCCTATAAAAATGGCAGATCCTGTTCTGAATGCCCACCTAGCTATGGAGGAGGGTGTCAGGCTAACCTCTGTCATAAAGGTATGTGATCTAGTAGTGGGCAAACATTGACCCTGGTGCTCAGTGGCTAAGATGCTGAGCTTGTTGATCAGAAAGGTTGGCAGTTCGGCAGTTCAAATCTCTAGTGCCGCGTAACGGAGTGAGCTCCCATTATTTGTCCCAGCTTCTGCCAACCTAGCAGTCCGAAAGCACATAAAAATGCCAGTAGAAAAATAGGGACCACTTTGATGGGAAGGTAACAGCGTTCTGTGCGCCTTTGGCATTTAGCCATGCTGGCCACATGACCACGGAGATGTTTTTGGACAGTGTTGGCTCTTTGGCTTTGAAACGGAGATGAGCACTGCCCCTGAGAGTCAGGAACGATTAGCACATATGTGCGAGGGGAACCTTTACCTTTGTTCTGCTTGTTTTGAGTTGGGTTGCAACCTTGCATGGGTGCATCTTGTGTTGTGATGATGCAATGCTTGTTGAGTCATTCTGAGTAAATGGTTGGATTCGGTGGACATCCCTAGCTGTATAGATGGACCACCTGAAGAAGGTTTGCATCACAGGAGGACAGAAGAGGAAACTCCTTCTCTGGAGCTTTCCAGACTAAGATATGGGCATTTTAGTTGATTGCAAATTAATAGAAATATAGATCTCACAGCAAACACCAGGAGTAGCATTTTCTGCTTCTTCCAGCAATTAAGGCTGTCCAATGTGAATTCCTGAAATTCCCAAGAAATAACACAGCAGGCTGAAAGTAGGGTAGAAAGTAAGGTCTGGAGCCTCTTTTGCAGAAGAAAAGAAGAAAGTTGTTGAGATAGGAAAGGAACAATTTGCTCCAGTACAAATTTGGGTGGCATATTCTATTAGAAAGCCATTTCATCTCTTCCTAGCTAAGATTCATGTTAGCTTAATGTAAACCTCCTGCTCAAATGCTGATCAAGATAGATCTACCATGCTAATTCTCCACAATATGTTCAGTTTTTAGAGTCCTTCTTCCTGAAAACCCAAATTGAACGTTTCCTGATTTGTCTAAGGCGTCGATAGGTGACTAAAAACTCAAGATAGCAGTTGCAACCTTATGAGTAGGGTGCCATCTTGACTTTTTTTTTTTGACACATCTTCCTCCCTTCTCTGCCCACATGGATGCCTTTGTTTCACACTTATTTATTTGGGATGAGCAGGTTTCAACTATAAATGAAATTAGGGGACAAAATCACTGAATCTCCTTAAACCAGGAGTCTCCAACCTTGGCAACTTTAAGACTTGTGGACTTCAACTCCCAGAATTCCTCAGCCAGCTTTGCTTTGATGGCTGAGGAACTCTGGGAGCTGAAGTCCACAAGTCTTAAAGTTGCCAAGGTTGGAGACCCCTGGTTTAAACAAAAATCACAAGAATGATTCTTAACTCCTAGTACCTGTCTTCTTTGCTAATGGCGTTGAATAGTAGTAACACACAGCTCTTTTTCCCTCGCTAACCAAAGAGAAAGTAGTCGAAAAACCTGAGACGGATGGGGCAAATGAAGTGGAGTTACAAAAGGTTCCTGACAGAATACAGCCCAAAACTGTAAAACCTACAAAGGAAAAGAAACCGACGGAGCTGACCTACATGAGTAAGAAAGTATTTCTATTTTCCAGCATTTGGGAGTTTGCAGATGATGATTTGGGGATACCTTGCTGCTTGGCTAAGTAGGAGAAAATGCAGCAAGCATTGGACTATTTGGTAAAAATTGGGTTGGGGATTTCCGTGGTTAAATGCATGCCTTAGATCAAGTGTGTTTTAAGTTTGGCAACTTTTAAGACGGGTGGACTTCAATTCCCAGAATTCCCCAGCCAATTCTGGGAGTTGAAGTCCACCCATCTTAAAGTTGCTGAGGGGATAAACATGGGTTAGATAAATTGATAGGCCAACTCAGTTTACTAGTGTAAACACACGATGTAGAAAGTGCCAGAAATTCATCTGGATGGATTTGATATCAATCTGGAAACTTCTAAGGAAGGAAGGAAGATCTCACCCTATATTCCAAGATCTGAATTTTCTAAACAGAAAAATAACTGGCAGTTATAATTATCGTCACAAAGCTATAACGTCACTACATTACTATGAGCTTTATAGGTATCTCAAAACTTGGGGAATATCTTTGGATAAATCATCCATAGCTTTATGTTCTCTACATTTAATTATTCGTTGTACCACGCTTTCTCCTTGGGTGACATTACAGGCTTGTACTCAATGTTACTTAAGGGCTGATCCTGTTGGTTATAGTGTTTCTCTCATAGCTGTGTATCTTCCCATTATTCTAGCTCAAGTGATCAAGTGTGACACCAAAATGAGGGACACGTGTCGAGGATCCACATGTAACAGGTGCTCCACATTTATTTTCTTCCTTTTTACCCTTTGACCTGTGGCAATGTTCAAACACAACGTTCCCTTCTGATGGCCTATAAATCCAAAAATCATGTAGAAACCAGTCCATTCGAGTCTTTTCACGCAAGCTCCAACTCTTGAAGAAAAAGAGGAGCTTCAGACTGTCTCCACCAAGGACCTAGAAATGATTCCTTGCCCGTTCTAGCTACCCATCCTTATGTCTATGGAGATTCTCAGTCATCCAGGTCATGGTTATCCCAAAGGAAACTGGACTTTCCGTTGTTTTTCTTGAAGATGTTTCGCTTCTCATAGAACAGGGGTGTCAAACTCGATTACATTGAGGGCCATATCAGGGTTGTGTTTGACTTGGGGGGGGGGCTGGGGGATGTATGGCCAGGATTAGCATGGCCAGCTCGATGTCACTCGTGTTGGGGAGAGGGGGGGGCTGTGATGGCCCGAGCGCTCTGCCAGCGAAAACGGGCTCCCGAGCTCTGTTTTCAGCTGCAACGGCCTTCTGCAACCCTCTGCCAGTGAAAACGGAGCTTGCGAGGGCAGCATGCGGTTTTCCCAAGCTCCGTTTTTGCTGGCAAAGGCACCACGGGCTGGATCTAAGCACTCCGTGGGGTGGATCCGGGCCCTGGGCCTTGAGTTTGACACCCGTGTCATAGAAGAAGCTTCTTCATTTCTGACTGAATGGCTGAGAATGGAAGGAAGATGACTGCAAGGAATATAAATCCTTCCATTCTCCACCATTCAGTCAGAACTGAAGAAGCTTTTTGGGTGAGAAGCGAAATGTCTTCAAGGAAAACAAAGAAAGTCCAGTTGCCTTTGGGGGAAAAAAAAAACCTTTGGGATACCCATCCTTATATTAGCTTCAGTCTTTCACCATTCTCCTCTGACAAATGTTTGTCTCTCTCAGATGGATCATCCATCCTTCCTCTGCGTAATGCTTTTAATTACAGTACAGTTGAATGAACTGAATCCAATTCAAATATTAGCTGAGAATGCTTAAGGGAAGAGCTGGTAAAATCTACACCAGGAATGATATATCCTCCTCAGTCTGGCCTTTAAAATGATGCTGAGGTCCATAACATTTGGTGAGCACCAGGTGGAGAATGTTTGCACTGGACAGAAGGCAGATTCCAAAATTCCTTAATGGTTCCCTTTTTATTTTTATTCCTTTGGCTAGGTATCTGTGCCCAGCTGGTTGCTTGAACAGTAAGGCAAAAGTATTTGGATTCCCCAAATATGAAAGTGTAAGTTTTTTTAAAAAAAGAAAAAAACCCCCACATATTTCAGGGTTATGGTTTTCAAAGTCGAAATCTTTACTTTGGTGATTGACAGATTTTTAAAAAATAAACATTTAGAACTATAACATTTACAATCCTTCCAGTCCAGCCTATAAACTATGGAAAAATAACTGGAAATTATTATTAACGACACAAAGCTATAACATCAGTACACTACTACCCTGTTTTCCCGAAAATAAGACATTCCCTGATAATAAGCCCAATTGGGTTTTTGAGCGCATGTGCTAAAATAATCCCCAATGAAAATAATCCCTCCCCCAAAATATTTAAATGCATGCACAGCCAGTCCTCGCTATTTCCTCTGGTTACAGTTAGGGAGACAGAGCTGGAAATCAGGTAAGACGGCAAGAGGAGCCCCATCTTGCTCCATGCACCCCAAAATAATAAGACCTCCCTGAAAATAAGGCCAAGCGCTTATTTTGGGGTTAAAAAAATATAAGACAGGGTCTTATTTTGGGGAAAACATGGTATGAACTGTATAGGTATCTCAAAAATTGAGGAATATCATTGGATAAATCATCCATAGCTTTATGTTCTCTACATTTAATTAATTGTTGTGCCAAGCTTTCTCCTTGGGTGACATTGCAGGCTTTTGACACAATAGCTAAAAAACACATCACACCTAAAATGTCCAGAAATGTTTCACTATCTTTGCTTTAAAAAAAATATCAGCCTTGTGCAATTTCATAAGTGGTTTCTTCCTTTCTTCCAGGCATCCAGCATATGTCGAGCAGCTATTCATTCTGGAGTATTAGACAACAGAGGAGGCCTAGTAGATATTACTAGGAAAGGAAGATCAGACTTCTTCGTAATGTCTGTAAGAAACGGAGTTCAGACACTCAGGTAATCCCATTTTCTATGTGCAAAAATAATCTAGTTACATCAAGTCTCTAGCCGTGATTTGAAATAGAAATAGAATAAACAGGGTCCTTGGAGGTCTTCTAGTCCAACCCCCTTCTTAGGCAGGAAACCCTACACCACTTCAGACAAATGGTTGTCCAATCTCTTCTTAAAAACTTCCAGTGTTGGAGCATTCACAACTTCTGGAGGAAAGTCGTTCCACTGATTAATTGTTCTCACTGTCAGGAAATTTCTCCTTAGTTCTAAGTTGCTTCTCTCCTTGGTTAGTTTCCACCCATTGCTTCTTGTCCTGCCCTCAGGTGCTCTGGAGAATAGCTTGACTCCCTCTTCTTTGTGGCAGCCCCTGAGATATTGGAACACTTCTATCATGTCACCCCATGTCCTTCTTTTCATTAAAGTAGACATACCCAATTCCAGCAACCATTCTTCATATGTTTTAGCCTCCAGTCCCCTAATCATCTTTGTTGCTCTTCTCCGCACTTTTTTGCAACTTTGCTGCGTCTTTGGTTCTGCTTGCCAATGAATGAGAGTTGAAGTCCTGCTTAAGTGGCAGACACTGTT
>NW_027257324.1:0-27002 GCF_029215685.1 Pituophis catenifer annectens
AACATGATACCATGGTCGATGGTATCAAAAGCCGCTGAGAGGTCTAACAGGACCAGGATAGAGGAGCAACCTCTATCCCGAGCCCTCCAGAGATCATCCACCAACGCCGTTTCCGTGCTGTGCCCAGGCCGGAAGCCGGACTGGAGTGGGTGTAGATAGACAGCTTCATCCAGGTACCGGGGAAGCTGTTGCGCTACCACACTCTCAACAACCTTCGCAACGAAGCTTCTTTCAAAGCGGCCGGCAGGACCCCCTCACTCAAAGAAGCGTTAACAATCCTCTGGAGCCAGCCTCGTGTCACCTCCCGGGAAGCCAGTACCAACCAGGAGGGACACGGGTCCAATAAACATGTGGTCGCGTTCAGCTGTCCCAGGACCCTGTCCATGTCCTCGGGAGCCACAGGATCGAACTCCCCCCAGATAACACTCTCAAGACCTGCCTCAGTCATCCCGTCCAGACATACCCAGTCAGAGGCCAGCCCTTCCCGAATCTGAGCGATTTTTTCATACAGATACTGCACAAAGTCCTCAGCTCGGCCATGCAAAAGCCAGCCCATAATACTTGCCACTAGGTAACCTCTCACTTTACTCTCAAATATCCACCCAAGTACTGAGCTGTTTTTTATAGCTGGAGAAACACATCTCTGTAGCATTTCAGAAAAAGGAAATACTCATGGGTATTTCAAATATTCTGTCAATTCTTTAGAACTATTTTAAAGGATGTAGACACAATAGCTGTTTATATTACCAGAATGACAGCATATTTACTATACAATCACACTTACATCTATTTTTTACATACACATATGGAATATGTGGAATCCCACTGGAATCCTCCCAACCCTTTTGATCACACTAGGAGAGGCAGCTTGTCATCCCACCATTTTGGGGAGGTTATGGCGAGGTGGGTGGGTGGTGGGGTGGGGAAGAGACATGTTTTGTAGTTGGCCAGGCCTTCTGGATGGCCTCCCATGAGAAGTGCATTTAAGGGCTGACACCAGATGTTTTATGAAATGTAGGTTTGTTTATTTTGGCTGTTGGGCTTTTTATACATTCAATTTGATTGTTACTGGGTTTTTTTAAATTATCATGAGCTGCCAAGGACTTGTATATGATTACAGTGGGATATAAATGAGTGGGTGCAGTGTGTGTGTGAAAGTTAGAATATTCCTTCCCATACTTGATTTCATTCACCAGAGGCTTGGGTCTGCCCACTGACTATTAGAGAGTCTCATGCTCTTCACTGACCAGTAGATCATCACTGGGCAACAAAGAGTAGTCAGGAACCAGGAATCCTGTGAAGCTGCTCTTAGCAGATGGCAGTGTATAGATCTTTGAAAGATACCTTGACAATATACCATTCCCATGGACTCCTAATGTAGCCAAGATAAGTTTTTATTGTTGTGGCAAGAGTACTACTATAGGGAGATTACAAACATACTTCATTCTAGGCCATGGTTTGTTTTAACTGATTGATGAAAGATGTGACTGAATTTTGAAAAAAAAAAGACTAGGTTAAAGCCACAAAAATTGAATTATGGCTTGGCACAGTGCATGGGCTAAGCTTTCATGTCAGCTTACAAAAGGCAATGGAGAAACACTATATTTGATAACTAATATTGAAACCATCAAGAGGAGAGAACTCATAGCTCTCTCCCTATCTGCAACTCAGTGGATCTAAACCCATATGATTCTCAGGAATCTCTGCCTGGTATCTAGTATAGATAATCCTTGACTTGCAATCGTTCATTTAATGATTGTTCAAAGTTATGATGGCTTCAGAAAAAAAAAACTGATTTACAACCTGTCCTTACAATCATCACACCATCTCCATGGCAGTGGTGAAATCTAAAATTTGTTACTACCGGTTCTGTGGGCATGGCTTGGTGGGGGGATAATGTGACTGGGTGGACGTGGCCAATTTTTTTTTTCACTTTTAAAACCATTTTTTCTACAACCTCTTCGGCGAAGAGGTTGTTAAAAAATGCTTTCAAAAGGCTCTGACGATCCCAGCTGAGTTGCCTGATCGGCAGAGGTTTTTTTTCTTTTAAATGCCTCTGACGATCAGTCAACTCAGCTTCGATCGTCAGAGGCTTTTAAAAGAAAAAAAGCCTCTGCCGATCAGGCAACTCAGCTGGGATCGTCAGAGGCTTTTTTTTTTTTACTTTTAAAAGCATTTTTTCGGCTAATGAGGTTGTAGAAAAAATGCTTTTAAAAGTAAAAAAAAAAGCCTCTGATGATTGTGCAGCTCAGCTGGGTATGGGGGGGGGGCAGGGATTTTTGCTACCGGTTCTCCGAACCACCCACCTCAATCGCTACCAGATCGGGTGATCTGGTCTGAACCGGAAGCATTTCACCCCTGCTCCATGGTCATGTGATTGGAATTTGGGCACTTGGCCCTGGCTCATATTTACGACCAGTTACATCATCCTGCTATCAAATGATTGTGATTTACAACCTTCTTAGCTGGTTTCTGACAAAAAACATCAACTAGGAAAGCTGGGTTCACTTAACAACCATGGTAAAAATGGTAGTAAAATCAGGTTTGATCGCATGGTGACTCATTTTATGATCACCACAACTTATGACAGAAATTCCAGTCCTAACTGTACCCCTAAGTCAAAGATTACCTGTAGGCAGTTAATAGATGTTCTCAATATTTGGCATATTGATATACTGCCACAAAAAGATGGAAAAGACATAAGAGACTTTTTCTAAATAGAAGGAAGAATAAAACATACAGGCAAGCGGCAGATGAGTCATTGCTTCTCCATCTCTCTCTCTCTTTTTTTTTTTTAATTTGATTTATATGCTGCCCTTCTCCGGAGACTCAGGGCGGCTTACAATGTGCTCAGCAATAGCCTTCATCCTTTTGTATATTTATACAAAGTCAGCTTATTGCCCCCACAAACTGGGTCCTCAATTTACCTACCTTAGAAAGGATGGAAGGCTGAGTCAACCTTGAGCCTGGTGAGATTTGAACTTACAGTAATTGCAGACAGCTGGTGTTAATCACAATGCTATCAGTCTGCTGAGCCACCAGGCCCTCTTGCTCTGGTCATTCTGGATATAACTCTGAAACTACTTTCTAGGTCTTTATAGCCAGATATTAAAATAGCTGATTCTGCCTCATCACATGCAACAACATTGAATATCAGTTCAGAAAACAGCCAGGGTTTGAGTCTCTTAAGTTTTTCTTCTTTGAAAACTGACTTGGGTTTTTACACTTTGGAACCTTTAGCATATTATTGAAATCAGTTCTTTATTTCAAACTATCCTCAATCCTGTAAATCTCTTCATTCGTACAAGCCTAAATATGGAATTGCGGACAGCTGAAAGTTTGTTCTATCAACACCGAACAATCTTTCTTCTAGTCCCACAATGCATGATAGAACTGACCTGTGACATTCCTTCCATGTCCAATTGCATCAGTTCAGCTTGGTTGAATTGAAGAAGAGCCATTCCTACACGGAAGATTATTTCCAATCCCTAAAAGATGTTACAGAATTTAGATAGACTCCACCTGTAATTGAATTTCCTATGGTTTATAATAAAGGTCAAACACTCCTTCCTATGTGAAGGGAATCTAATGCTTTAGTTCCCCCCTCCCCCCGGACTCAACTATCCACTTGCATACACCATTTAAAATGTCCCTGTTTCTCATTTAACCAAGTTATAACAAGAATTCTAAATTAAATTTACAGAAGCAAATATTTATTTATTTATATCTCACCAAGCTGGTTTCATACATAAGGCAGAACTAGAACTCACAGTATTGCTAGAACATTCTGTGACAAATCAATCTGAACTATTTATTCAGATATAATTATTGGAAATAGACGAATCCATGGACAATAAGAATAGCAATGACTACTACCTATGATTGTCTCTCCTTCCCCCGCTGCCCCCGCCTAGAAGTAGAAATAAGAGTTTTATTGCCAGGGTGCAGCAAGATAAAAAAAGCTGTTGCCCTTATATCCTATTTTTCCTGTGAAAATTTTAACTATCAAATGCAGACCACTCAATTTCTTTCCCTTCTGTATTTTTAATTACATGTTTTACCTCATACATGAAGATGTCAAATACTCGTGTGGCCACAGGCAGAGGAAAAGTAGTGAGGAAGAGTGTAAGAAACCAAGATGATGCATACATAGAGGTGAGAAAGCTTTGGGAGCGGAAGTGGATATTCAGCTCAGGTAGTTGTTCCTGACAGAAACATAAAACATAAGTCTTAAATTATTAAAAACTCCAGTTAACATTAATTGCTACACAGACATTAAGATTTCTCAGCAGGATTCTCAAAGTTAAAAGTAACAGATACAGCAACAAACATTCCTAATTATTTGCTAAGTTAGTAAGCTTTGGTACTTCAGACCTCTGATGGATTTTAGGAATTCATCTAAAAAGAAAGTAGTGCGTATTTAAAATCCAATATTTGGAAATTTATTTACCTGCAGCATGTATTCAAACTGATAGATACAAAGTCCTAACTCGGCCATAGTGGGTTTGAATAATTCCCGTAGTCTATACTCTTGCATCAGCCGTACAAATACACAGAAGGCCTCCTCTTCTGGCATCTAGAAGCAGACAGTGCATGTACATGAGTCTCTGTCAAACTTAATGAAGGACAAAAACATTCTTTTCATTAAGCAGCACGCAAAGCCTGGATTTGTCTTACTAATTATGGATTCCATTTTTAAAAAGGGAAGTAAATAAAAGGCAAAATAGAACACAAGGAGAAAACTTTAATAATTCAAATTCTCAAAAATTAATAATAAAACTATAAAATAAAATAAAAATAAAGCCGCCTTGAGTCGCCATGGGCGAATAGGCGGCAATATAAATCTAATAAATAAATAATTAAAAATATGTTTTTCATATAGGGGTTCTTTAACTGGGTCTGTGCTATGTCCTTTGAAACAGGGGTTCCCAACCCCTGGGCTGTGGCCTACTACCAGGCCTTGGCCTATTCGGAATTAGGCCTGAGTGACTGGATGGAGCATATATGGCTGGATGGCAGGCACTCGCGCAAAGCATTCCAGTCGGCTGCTTATACAAATTGAGCCGCATGTGTGCATGCTGGCCCACCACTTGTGTAAGGACTGTGTGTGCATTTGCATGGCCCAGTTCCCCTTCCAAGCCAGACCGTCAAGCCACAAAGGTTTGGGACTGCTGCTTTAAAAGGAAGCAGTTTATCAAAACTAACAAAACTGTTGCCTCCATTGTTCAGCTCCAATGTAATCCAAAAATTTTTAAAGCAATATGATTATTTAATATGAATGGTTTTGAAAATAATAAGCATAAATATACATTGGAACTTATTTAACACAACCACATGTCTTAAATAGGATGGAGATTAAGGAAGCAATATATGTGACTGTTTTTGTAATATTTTTATTAATGCTACATTCATGTAATAACTTGTTGCAATCAATGCAATGCTTTTAAGTCATTGTATTAAAATAAAGTGACTGATTTGACCTATTTACTGCATATACAACACTGCAATGTTTACACCATGTATTATGGTTATATGTCTTTTTTTTCATACTATCCTTGAAAAAGATACACATCCAAAACATAGCAGACCTGAATAATTTTCTACAAGGCCATTTTGGCTTTTTTCTCTCAGTTTTCAGCACCTACCCTCTCTTCCTTGATGACTACATGAATACATAACCACACAGTTTCTTGGCAACAGTAGTAAAATGTCTTCCCACTGCTTTGTCAGGAAAGTTTTTGTAGTTCCCAATTTATTGATAAGGTGACTAGCCTTGGTAGTACAGGGGTTTAAGGCACCCTGTTATTAAGCTTATTAAGACCAGCTGCCTGCAATTACTGCAGGGTTCAAATCTCGCCAAGGATCAAGGTTGACTCAGCCTTCCATCCTTTCTAAGGTAGGTGAAATGAGGACCCAGTTTGTGGGGGCAATAAGCTGACTTTGTATAAATATACAAAAGGATGAAGGCTATTGCTGAGCACATTGTAAGCCGCCCTGAGTCTTCGGAGAAGGGCGGCATATAAATCAAATTTAAAAAAAAAAAAAAAAGTCCAGCTCTTAAGCAGGCAATTATATTACATTCATTCTAGCAGTGGTGGGTTGCTACCGGTTCACCCTGGATCAGGCGAACCGGTAGCAGCTGTGGCGAGAGGCTCCACCCACCCGCTTCTGTGCATGTGCAGAAGCATCGTGTGCGCCCATGAGTGAACCGGTAGCGACGGGTTTTGAAATCCGCCCCTGCATTCTAGGTTATACTTTTTGTAGTATAGATTGAAAAAAAAAATAGATGTCACCTATTACAAACTGACTATCAAGGATTTGTAATCTTCAAAATGGCATTTCACTATGAGGGAAGATCTAAAGCCTTCCTTTCAAAACAAGGCTGCAGAACAAACTAATCAACCTCTTCTAAAGGTTAGAATAAGCTGTTGTCCTATTTCATTTCAAGCCAGTAAAAATAAGTATGAAACACACATATAAAATTGAACCAGTTTGGCCTCGACAGTTCATTAAAATAGCATATATTAAATGTGCAATGCGAACTGAGTATAATCTGTAGAGATTGACTACTTAAATTCCTTGAAAAGCAGAATACTCAGGGACCTGCTTCTAAGCAAACTTTTTGAATAATGAAAAGCTTTTAAGTAAGTTTATACTGACAAAAATTTATTTCTATATAAAACAAGAATTAAACTTGGTTCCTATTTTTAAATAATAAATTCATGCTAATATTATAGTTTGAGAAACTAGATGAGAACCAAAGTCATCCACTTTTAGCCACGGAAACTGAGCAGGTGGTTGCAAGGTAGTTGTTTTGGGGACTAATTGGAGCAGCGTGTGATTAGGTATTCTGCTCTGAGTTTCTGAAAGAAATGTGGGATTAATAAAACAATTGCATAAAAATAAATTACAGATTACAGACCTGTAATATTTTGTAAGATAATGAACTGATCTAAACATTCCTAACGTCTTCCTCTCTCCCTCCCCAACTCATGTAAGGTGACTCTGGGTGGCATACAACATTAAAATTTTACAACCCATATATCCCTCTCCATCCCCAGCAGCAGTAATTACACAATCACATAGCCACCTTGACTGTATTAACCTGGAGGCCCCAGTGACAAGCAGAACTATGTCTTCATGGCCTTCCGGAAAAATTTAAGGTAAGGGCCAATCTTATATTGAGGGGAATGGTGTTCCGAAGGGAGGGAGCCATCACAGAGAAGGCCCTTTTCCCCTGTCTCACTAGATAATTTTTCCTACTTGTTGGGACCCCCAATATACTTGCCTTCCCACTCTGGTGGGCTGGGTAGAGGTAGCTGAGGAAACAGTCCTTCCAATAACTTGGCCCTAGTGAAAGGTGACAGCCAGCACCATGAATTGTACCCAGAAGAAAGTAAGTAACCAATGTAGCTCCCGTGAAAGATGTGACAAATGTGTAAATTTTGACTTGTGCCGACATATGCAAGCCATTGCATTTTGAACCAACTGGAGTTTCCATAGACTCTTCAAGGGCAGCTCCATATAGAGCACATTACAGTAGCCCAAATTGGAGATGACCAGGGCATGGGTGAAGAGGACACATTGGTCCAGGAATTGGCATAACTGGGGCACAATTTGCAGTTACACAAAGAGCCTCCTTACCATGACTGCCACCTGCTCTTTGAGATTTCTAATGAACAAACCGCACAAACCTGCATGAGTAGTAGTCCCACGATGAATGCACTACCTTGGCAGTACCCAACCTCACGATCTACTAGCGAATAAGCCTGAAAGATAAGAATTTTAAGCCAGAAAAAATTTATAGCTCACAATTTAGCCATTAATTTATTTGAAAGAGATAAAACAAGATGTACACAACTATATTTTAAAATATGCAAAGATTTTTGTGATATCTTGAAGTTTAGTCAATGTATTATTGAACAAGGCTTCATGAATCACAGTTCTTTTTATAAGATGTATAAACTTAGCCATAGAATTTTTCTCACCATGACAACTTTTCAGATATTAACTATAGGAAATATAATGAATCTGGAACTTGATTATCCTGGAAATTTGATATAATATGAAGATAGGTGAGTGGTGATATGGTAGGGAGGAATTAAAATCAACATTTTAGAAAACAAAGATAATAAAAAATGCAAAATATTGTGGAATTAAGTAGCAGGTTTAACTTAAATAAGGTGCCACATATATTAACTGTGGGATGCATTTCAGGCAACTTTTGGGGAATTTAAGAATTTGCGTGTTCTTTGAATGTGAGACACTCTGAGGAATTAAGCAATACAAGGTAGCTGTTTCTGGTGCATTCAAGTCAGTCTTGACTTCTGGTGACCACATGAATAGGATATATAAGGAACAAGACTATATTGTCAAAATTGTAATAAAAGATGAAAAAGTTTAAAAACATGCTTTGATATTATAGGGTTTAACAGCAATTAGTTGTCCCACTTAAATTTATTTTCCTTATGTCTTTATCATGCCCTTTGTTTTAGAGTCTCAGAATGTTTCTCATTTCATTCTTGAAATCTGAGATAAATCCAAAAGAGAATATTTGTAGCTCAGGGTTGAACTGTGGATGTTTGGTGCTTTCTGAGTTTGGTTGTTTTCTTGCAGACATTTCATTTTCAAACTAGGTAATATTGTCAGTCCTAGCAGGGAATAAAGTTTGCTCTCATTTTATATACTAAGGCCTGCCCTGTCAGTGTTGGTGGCGTGATGGTGGTTCCTTGATTGGGCTGCTTACTGTTAGCTTTGGCAGTTCCTTGATCGGGTTATTGTTTGTTTCTTGATTGTTGGTCTAATTTTAATCTTGGTGTTAATCTCTGCTCATCTGAGTATTGATTGCTGATAAGGAGGTGTTTTGGTCTTTTTATTTCCTTTTTGGAAGTTTGATTGTCTCTTTTGAATGGTATGTAGATGTTGTTTATGTCTATGTTCCTGCTGGTGGCCAATTTGTCTGAGGGCCAGGCTTCCACTATAATTCAAAAAACCACTTTTTTAATGGAACCAACAGTAATGATGATAAATACAGAATGTGATATTTTAATTTTCTTGTACATGTTCCTCTGCTCTAAGTACAGACACATTTCTATAATAACAATAGCAATAGCAATAGCACTTACAGTTATCTACCACCCCATAGTGCCTTATAGCACTCTCTGGGTGGTTTATAATGTCAGCATATTGCCCCCAACAATCTAGGCCCTCATTTTATGTACCTTGGAAGGACAGAAGGCTGAGTCTACCTTGAGCCCCATCAGGATCAAATTCCAGACTGTGAGCATAGTTTGCCTGCAATACTGCACTGAGCCACCAGGGTTCCTATAAAGTTCCGGGAACCCTTAATGGACTTTTGCTGATACCAGGACTGAAATGTTAACAATTTGTGGATTTTCATATGGATAAGGGATGGTTTATAGGAAGATGAGAAACTTGCATGTAGTCTTGTAGAGGAAGAATTACTAAATTTGTATTATGATGAAGATCAGAAGTCATTTCTTTTCCTCTTCTTTCCCCCTCTTTTCTTGTACTTTCTATGCTTTCTTTTCCTTTCTGAGTTTAGTTTATATTCTTTTGTTTTTTTAAAAAAACCATTCAATACTACTGATATCATTTAAAATATAAAGACTTCTCTCTTCCAATTACATATTTATTACATAAAAAGTATTTCCAAGACTACAGATATTGATTTAATACGAAAAACCTACAATAGTACTATTGCTCATGAGAGACAAGGATAAAGAGAAGAGTGAAAGAAAAAATACCTGGTAATACAGGAGACTGTAAATATTCACAGATAGATTGGATATATGCATATATTACTCACAACAAAGAAGGAAAAATTCTGGATGTTCTAAATAACTGTAATCAAAGGGGAGGTAACGTAATCCTTAATGGTACCTGACACCAATTATAGAGTGTGAATGTTGTTGAACCACATGGAATTAGTTATACACTGAGGTGTAAATGAAATATTGCCATAAAAATTCAAGAATCACACGGGGAAGGGGAATTGGTAAAAAGGAAACAGATACCATAGAAAGAGTTTTACTAAAACAAATAGGACAGTTTGCATGTATGTGTCTCCCATCACAGAAGGCCAATGGGTGATTTTGGGCCACCTGCACTCTCTTAACCCAGACTACCTCACAGAAAAATCAGAGAAGAGTGATTTCATCTATAGAAACTAGTCAATTTGTTAATTATGTAACTGTGAATATATAAAACCAAAATGAAATGAGAAAGTGATAGGCCTTCAGAAATTTTCATCAGGCTTATTAGTTAAAAAAAAGCCAAGGACATACTGAGAGAAGATTCTGGGAATTTAAATTCCAGCACTCCTGGAGGGCCCTATTTTTGAAAAGACTAATTTTATAGTATGTCAGAAATATCGAAGAGATGAAACTGCCTCATCTGTAGCTATTACACAATTCATTTTCTAAACCAATCTCTGCATTTGATCTTTGCTGCATATACAGTCTTACACGAAAAAATAATTTATTAGAATAAGACAATTTTTTTCCAATTAAATTCCAATACAATTAACATGCAAAGCAGTTTTAGTATGATCTGCGAGGATAATTATCGACCTAGAAATATTATAAACATCTATCAAGGAGATGCCAAATGAAGAAAGCTGACATTCTAAATAACAAAAACTTGTTTAAGTTGAGATGCTGACGTTAATTTCATGAAATAAACCTCTATTCCATATAAAGATATATACATTGTATGTAATTTTGACAAAAAAGTGTTGTCTTAAACTTGCCTTCATAACATTGAAGAGAACCTCCTGGCCCAGACTGTCTTGCCCCTTGAAAAACTCATGTTCGGGGTATGTTCTGGCAATGTCTCTTCTGATTAACTTTTCACAAGGAGAAGACATTTTCAACAACTCTGAATATTGATTCTTCACAGGCATGTCTGTGGCACTGCACAAAAGCTGCCAAACAATTGCTCGGAAATGGTGAGGGATTCCTTTCCTTATGAGTTCCTAAGCAAAGGAGAAAAAAAGACTACAAGATACTCTAAGTGATATTATGCAAAGTTGGTTCACACTTCATGTATTTTCCAAATTTCTATAAAGGGATATGGTCAATTTTAAACCCTTGACATAAACTAAGAGGAATACTGGGTACAATGCTGTCATTGCATCCAAAATTACAACACATCAAGATGTTATCTTAATATAGAGTCTCTAAATTAAGGTTTTCATACTTATCCTGAGATTCTTCTAGAATATCTGAATCCATAAAATAAACATTCAATACCTTAACCAACTGGCTTTTAGAAAACAATTTGTTTCTCCTCTGGTTCCTGCCCTCGGCTTTACAGAGTTCTTGCATCACCCTTTTACATGCATTTGTTGCAAAGAGCCAGTATTCATGTAATACAGTTTATTCTTACATAAAAAGAATTTTGTTTCTCACTGCCTTATTTGTCCAAGTCCATAAATATAATTCAGAAATACACAATCAAAAAAGGAATTATTGGATAAGATGCAAGTATAACATATATAACAAATATAAACATGTCTATTATTTACAAGTCTTATAAAATACGTCTACCACCAGAAAGGCAATTACTTTCCTCACCTTGAGTAACTTCTCTTTTCTTTTCCGCCATTCTTCCCATTCATTGACAATCCTTCCCCACAAGATCCAGGTATCTTCTTCAAGATGGCTCAGATTGGATGATGCAGAAGAACTGGATACCAAAGATGACCCACTATTCCTTCGTGAGCCATTCATAGAGCGTAATGACTTTGAATCAGCTTCCAAAAGTCTTGAAAAATGTAAAAAAAAAAAAGTATTTGTCTCCTTACCAGTTACATAACTAGGTTAGAATGCAACAAATGCTCTAGTCTAGAGCATTATGAAACTTCCACATAAACAAGTTTCTTCAAACATTTCAACTAAGTGGCATTATGACACTTGTAGAGGTTAGGATTGCCAATCAACATGTTGAAAATTCTCTTGTAATGTTGAATATTCATCAGAAATTCTTCCATCTCTGAAGAGGAATGGAAGGATACATGCATAAATTTGTGCAAATTATTCTGTTTGAGGAGCAGGATAGAGAGAATATGACAGAACATGGCATACTTCTTAGTTGTAAAAGAATTTTAATATATATTTAAAATCAAAGCTATAGAGAAACATTTCAATCTTTAGACTGCATCTGGCTTTACCAGTTTAAGATGAATGAAAACTATATTCTGTGACAAAACAAGAAAATTAAGGACCCACTTTTTTGCTTTATTGTTAGTTGATTAACTATCTTGGTTGTTGTATGTATTTATTTTTGAATATTTTTATTATTTTATTGTTTTTAATTGTTTTATCAGTTTTATAATTCTAACTGTCTTCAGAATTCTAAGTCATCCAGAGTCACTTGGCTGAGATAGACAGTGAAAGAAATTGAATAAATAAAATTAAAACAAACTGAATTCAGTTATTTTTTACAAATCATTTTCAATTTCATTTTGTACAAGGTTGTATCATGTACCATTTCACCTTTAAGCCAAATTTTGTACATTTATAGTCAAGAGCAGTCTGTACAGTACTATACTTCAATAAGTAATCTTATTCACAGCATAGAGCAGTGATGGCTAACCTTTTTGCTATCGCGGGCTGGGAGAGGGGTGGCGGGGGAGGGTCATGCGTGCACGTGCCCACGCGCATGCGTGCGCAACCCCCTCCCCCCTCGCTCCTGGCACATGATGGCCTGGTAGGCCCGTTTTTTTTTTTGTTACCTGGTTCCAGATCCTCTATGTGTATCTGGGAAGGGCGAAAACAGCCTTTCCCACTCCCTTGGGGGCCCTACGGAGGCTGAAAGGGCCCATTTCCCAACTCTCGGTGGGACAGGAAGTGACATTTTTTGCTGTCCCCAGCCTCCAGAACCTCTCTAGGAGTCTCTAGGAGCCTCTCTAGGAGTCTCTGGAGGCTGGGGACAGGAAAAAACGTCACTTCCTGTCCCACCAGGAGTCGGGAAATGGGCCCTTTCAGCCTCCGTAGGGCCTCCAAAGGAGTGGGAAAGGCTGTTTTCGCCCTTCCCAAATACACAGAGAGGATCTGGAGCCAGGTAAGAAAGAAGAACGGGCCTTCCCCACCCCGCCCCCAGGCCCTCCAGAGGCAGGAAACAGCCTGTTTCCCTACTTCTGGTGGGCCCAGAAGGCCCGAAAATCAGCTGGCCGGCACGCGCATGCGCCCCAGAGTTGAGCTGGCATGCCCACTAATATGGCTCTGCGTGCCACCTGTGGCACGCGTGCCATAGGTTCGCCATCACGGGCATAGAGCAACATAAATTTGTTTATTCAGATTCTCACTACTTCAATTATATAAGATTTTTCACTACAATAAAGCATTTGATGTTACATTGTCACAACATGATCATATACAATCAAATAAGATATTAATAGAAATAAGCTAACCAAAGGGCTGTATACTCTTACATGTTTTAAGCAACTGTCAAATCCAGGCATACCAATTAAATGAAGGCAAACTCAAACTAGGATTCCCACTAATAGCTGGCTCAGTACTGGATCTGGATCTACCTAAATCAAATTCTATTCTTAGTTTGGATGGCGCTTGAGCAACACTAATATACAAAATATAAATAAAATATTAATAAATAGGTAGCCATTCATCCATCCCCATTCCTTCCATGTCTGATTTAGCATTTATGCTTTAACATCTATCTCATGGGAAATACAATAATTAATACAAGGGAAAACATTTAATTTCTTTAGAACAAGTATCATTTGATTTTGTGAATGAGAAGTAGTCAATCCTTACTAAAATATTATCAAATTGTACCTCTGGCTATCTTTTGATATTCTGGAGGAATTGAAGCTGAACACTACAGAATGCTCAAGGAGACTATAAAATGACTTTTAATCATTAATAAGAGTGTTCATTCTCTATAGAGATTGTTCCATATGATTAAAGTTAATTACTAAATGAAAATGCTGGTTATAAATGGGAGGGCTGACCTGATATGACTAAAACTTAGCTGAACATCAGTGGGTGGGGGGTGGGGGAATTCCCTCTCTAAAATATGCCATTCTAGGTTGCAGGTATAGCACCAACTATGATTCCAGAGATAGGTTGAGGCACAGCTACTGAATCTCTGGCAGCATACATACAAAGTCCAGTTTTTGGCCCATAGCAGTGGTAATCTGATCAGATATTGTGGGATGTTGATATCAAGATCATGGATAAATCACTCCTGTCAGCCCCACTAGGTAGCTCAGACCAAGAAAACAACTTCCCAGGAAGGCTAGAACTATTATTGAGACTGGATATAATAATAGAATCTTCCAAGTCTGAATGTGCTGAACCCTAAATTAGGAAAATGTCTGCCTTAGCCACTTCCAAATAATATCTTGTTCAGGGGTGAAATGCTCCCGGTTCGGACTGGATCACCCGATCCGGTAGCGATGGAGGAGGGTGGTTTGGAGAACCGGTAGCAAAAATCTCTGCCCCCCTCCCATTGCCCAGCTGAGCCGCGCAATCATCATCCATTTTTTTAATTTTTAAAAGCATGTTTTCTACAGCCTCTTTGGTCAAAAAAATGCTTTTAAAAATTAAAAAAAAAGCCTCTGATGATCGTGCAGCTCAGCTGGGATCATCAGAGGCTTTTAAAAGCATTTTTTCTACGCCCACTCAGTCATATTACCACCACCCCAGCCACGCCCACAGTACCTGTAGTAACAAATTTTACATTTCACCACTGATCTTGTTGCCCTGAACTTAAAATGTTTCCGCCCATTTTGCCTAACTAATGATTCCTGCATACCTGCATCAAGGTCATCTTCCTTACTATCTACAACTCTCCTTTAGCCTTGGGGATTCTCTGCAGCTATTCACCACTGTGCAAAAGGATTGCCTGATTTGATTTGATCTGTTCCAGGCAACTGATTAATATGAAAGCATTCCAGAGGGAACTTCATGGTTTTGTTGAAGCTTGGTTGCATGGCCTTAGATGTAGCCTGGAGTGAATGAGCAACAACAGTCTTAAATTGGATCTCATCTGTGCAGACCCTGTGATTTTGGACCTTGAAATACTCCTTGGTTTTCACAAGTACCCCAGGAAACGGACGTTGACTTACCTGAACGTCCCTTTTAGGAGTGCTGCGAGCACTGTCCATGGCTGGGATCTTCACTCCAGATCTTGACAGTAACTGAGTGAGAGCTGTAAAAACTCTCCCTATTAAGGAACGCCTCCAATCCCATGATCCTCCAGTCTATCACGAAGACACCGCAAGACTCCAAGGAAAGGTTCCAACAGCAGGACCAGGTAAACAGGTGAAAGGTCAAGGCAGACAGTCTGAAAGAAACTGCAACAGCAGAACATAACAGAAACAACAAGGGAGGGAATGGACAGTGGTCGCAGCACTCCTAAAAGGGACGTTCAGGTAAGTCAACGTCCGTTTTCCAGAGTGCTGCTCCCACTGTCCATGGCTGGGACATATCCAAGCTCAAAAACTAGGGTGGGAGACTGGATGCCCCCGACCTTTTGTCCAAAACCACGCTCTGCAAAACTCGCCGTCCGAAGGCAGCATCTGAAGAAGCGTATGAGTCAATCCGATAATGACGGATGAACTGTGACACCGAGGACCATGTGGCAGCCTTGCAAATGTCTTCCACCGATGCTTGAGTCGCCCAAGCAGCAGATGTAGCCGCGCTGCGGGTGGAGTGCGGAAGAATGCGCCCCGGAACAGGTTTCGCTGCCAACTCATACGACAATGAGATACACGCCTTGAGCCACCTTCCCACTGTGGCCGCGGAAATCTTTTGTCCCATTGAGGCCGGGTGAAAAGAAACCAGCAATGCCTCTGTCCTGCGGAATGTAGAGGTCCGGTGGATGTATATACGAAGTGCCCGTCTGACATCTAACTTGTGCCAACGTCGTTCCGTCGAGTTCCGCGGAGACGGACAGAAGTCCGGTAAGGAAAGTTCCTGCGCTCGGTGAAAGGGCGTGTTTACTTTCGGAATGAACGCAGGATCAAGCCGGAGAATCACTAGACTGTCTCGAAACATACAAAGGTCTTCCCGAATTGAGAGCGCCGAGAGCTCCGACACCCTCCGTGCCGAAGTGATGGCCAACAAAAAGACGGTTTTAAGCGACAGATGTTTCAAGGAAACTGACTTCAGAGGCTCGAAGGGAGGAGACGTCAGGGTCTGCAGTACAAGCGGTAGGTCCCAGGTAGGGTATCTGTGTACCGGAGGAGGACACAAGTTCGTTGCACCGTGAAGAAATCCTCTGATGAGTGGGTGTCTAGAGAGGGAGTCGTAGGGAGGACATTTCAAAACAGTGGAAAGAGCCGCAGTTTGACGCCTCAAAGTCGCAGGAGTCAGACCCTTTTTGAGACCAGAGTGGAGAAATTCCAAGACTTCTTCTACTGTCGCAGAAGTAGGATCCACATGGTTCGACACCCCCCAGGTACAGAAGGACTTCCAGGAAGCCTCATAAATCCGGCACGTGGATGGCCGTCTGGCAGCTTGTATGATTTCCACAACCCCGTCAGACAGGTGCGATTTTTTTAGGATGACGCGTTCAAACGCCAGACGGCCAATTGGAGCCATTGAGGCTCCGGATGAGACACGGCCCCTTGAAGAAGTGACACCTGATGAGGTGGAATCACCCAGGGCGAAGCCACGGAGAGGGCGACTAGGTCTGCGTACCATGCCCTGCGCGGCCAATTGGGAGCGACCAGGATCAGGTCCGCCTGTTCTCTTAGCAATTTCCTCACGACACGCGACAGCAGAGGGATGGGTGGAAACGCATAGAGAAGGCCCCTCGGCCATTGGCACCTCAGGGCGTCTTGATCCTCCGCTGATGGATCTGGGTACCGGGAGACGAACCGAGGGAGGTGAGAATTCTTCCGGGAGGCAAACAGGTCCATCACTGGTGTTCCGAACCTGTGGCAGATCTCTCGAAACAGGCGAGGGTGGAGTTGCCACTCCGCCGGGTCGATCTGTTCCCGGCTGAGCCAGTCGGCCCTTACATTGTCCACCCCCGATATGTGTTCGGCCTTTATTGATCGCAGATGGCGCTCCGCCCAGCCGAAAAGATGTTCCGCTTCGAACATTAGAGACCTTGACCTGGTGCCTCCTTCTTTGTTGATGTGCGCCTTCGCTGTCGTGTTGTCGGTAAGGATGAGTACGTGGCACCCCTCCACCGATGTCACGAGGTGTTGTAGCGCCAGTCTGATCGCCCTCAGCTCGAGCAGATTTATGCTGCATTGTTGTTCCGACGGGGACCATCTGCCCTGCACCACGAGTTCGCCGAGATGAGCCCCCCAACCTTGTAGACTGGCATCCGACGTCAATGTCAGTCTCTCCGGTTCCAGAAAGTCGCAGCCCTCCAGAATCGCCGGCGACAGCCACCAGGTCAGAGACAGACGGGTTTGAGGGGGTAAGTAAACCCGGAGGTTCGAAGCCGAGCGGCCCGACCGTTGATAGGGCAGAAGGAACCACTGCAGAGCTCGGGAATGTCTGCGTGCCCACGGAACGATGTTGTAGCAGGACACCATTTTCCCGAGCAGCTGAGCAAGGAGCACAAGAGGTATCTTCTCCAGGGCTTGAATTCGAAGAAGCAGGTCTGTGAGGCTCCGAGCCCTGTCTGGGGAGAGAAACACCTGCCCCCTGACAGAGTCTATTAGGGCACCAAGGTGAATCAGACTCGTTGAGGGAACAAGGGTGCTCTTCTCGAAGTTCACCGAGAATCCGTGTCGCTGAAAGGTGTCCAGGACAAGACCCCGGTCCCGGGATGCCTGTGCCGGAGAGGAGGATAATATCAGGACATCGTCGAGATAACACATTACTCGAACAGGAAGTTGACGGAGGGAGGCAGCCACCACCGCTACCAGCTTCGTGAACGTGCGGGGCGCGGAAGACAGGCCGAATGGCATCGCCCGGTACTGAAAATGCCTCCCATCGTACACGAACCTCAGGAAACATCGATGGTCTGGATGTACCGGAACATGCAGGTAGGCTTCTCTGAGGTCCACCGATTGGAGCAGATCTCCTCTCCGAACCCCTGCCAGGATGGAACGAAGTGAGTGCATCTTGAATTTGTGATACACCACGGACAGGTTCAAGATCTTTAAGTTCAGTATACCCCGCCATCCCCCGGAACTTTTGGGTACAAGAAAAAAGGTTGAGTAGAAACCTGAACCCCATTGTGTTGATGGGACCGGTTCTATCGCCTGGATGCTTAGCAGATGGGTAATTTCCTGCAGCATCAATTGGTAACGATCCTGAGACGACGGGACCGGGCACTGAACGAAGCGACTCGGCGGGGTTCCAACGAATTCGATGGAGAGACCTGAGAGAATGGTGTGCAGCACCCAAGAGTCCTTTGTGGACCGGGCCCATTGGGGGTAGAAAAGTTGCAGTCTCCCGCCGATGGGGCCCGGAAGAAACGAGTCATTTGCCTCTGCGAGGCTGTCTGAAGCTTGAGCCACGGAAGGGGCGCTTGGATTGAGGCTGGAATCTGCTCCTGTCGCGAAAGGAATCCCTTCCTTGTGAGCGATCCGGGCCGGAGAAGTATGACCTGCGGGAGGAAGGGCCGCCCGAACCCTGAAAGGAACGAAAGGGCGGGCGCTGGCTGTACGGGGTGTATCTTCTCTCCGTACGTCTGTACGAGGTCGGAAGGACCTTTCGCTTGTCTCGGTCTTCTATCAGGAGCGGATCCAGAGCAGGCCCGAACAGGTTCGGTGTCCTATAGGAGGCGGATGCCAACCTCCACTTGGCCTTCAGATCGGCCTTCCAATGGCGGAGCCAGAACAGGCGCCTGGAAGAGACAGTGGACGCAAGTGCCCGGGAGGCGAATTTCACCGAATTCAGGGACGCATCTGCTGAGTATTCGGTGGCAGCAACAATCTTATTTATGTCCTGGTGTAACCGGGTCTCCTCCGGAGGGAGCCTCTGTTGGAGTTGTTTCAACCATATTATCGAGGCTCTATTAAAGAAAGATGTTGCTGTTGCTGTTCTAATCGCCCAGGAGACCGCCTGATGTGACCTGCGAAAGGCCAGTTCGGCTCTGTGGTCCTCCGATTTTAGACCATCCAGGGAGTCAGTCGAGACTAAGGTGTTGGAAGCCAAGGATGCAACTGGTTGGTCCACCGTGGGAAGAGCTAAGAGGTCTTCAAGCTCAGGGGCAGCACAGTAAAGCTTCCTATCCAGAGTGCTAGGTGATGTCATAGAACCAGGTTGCCCCCAAGGGGACTGTAGAACGTCCAGGAACAGGCGAGGGCACGGAATCACATCCTTGTCTGGTTTGGCAGACAGAAACAAGGCGTCGTGGGGCCCCGTGGACGTAGAAGCGCCAGACTGGTCCGTGCCTGAGGGTGACAAATTGGTTGTAATGCGGGCCTTGTGCAATAACGATTTAAACATAGAAGGACGAAACAACCCCGTAAAGGACGGGGATTCTGCCGGTAAGTCCTCATCGTCCGAAAATTCAATGTCCTCCGGACATTCCTCACCATGATCTGAGTCAGCGCGTGAAGAAGAGGAGGCCGGTTTCCTGGCAGTCTGGTGCGAAAGGACCTGACGAGATGGCTGCGGAGGCGGGCTTGCAGAATGAGGAGGTGGAGTTTGTGACGCCTGATGAAGGCCAGCTGCCAAGAAGGAAGAAAAGGCAGATGAGAACAGCGCTTGCAGGTCCTGATGCATAGGAAGCATCTCCCCGTCAGGGCCACGGAGACCAGCAGCAGTTGGGGTAAAGGAGGCCTCCGGTGTAGGACAAAGGGGCCTCTGCGAAATGGAGAGTCCCGCACCCGAGACATCCGGCAAGGATTGAGAGACGCCCTTAGACAGGCGTAAGCGCTCATCTCGGCGGACCGGAGGGGGAGCAGGTCGCTCTGGAGACGAAGACGGAGATCCAGAGGAGGAAGAGTCCCTTTCAACCTCCGCTGAAGCAGAGTGCTGCGCGGCGTCTGTGCCAAGGCCAACTTCCACCACTGCCGCCAATCTCGCCTTGTCCCACTGCTTCTCCAGTGCCCTATGGCGGCGCTGGGCGTCCTTGTCTACAGCCTTGGAGGCCTTAGATTTGTGCGAGGATCGGCTGGAGGTCGCTGACTGCCTCCGAGAAGACTTCTTGGGTCTCTTAGGCGAAATGCGTGGTGGGCTATGCTCTGGCTCCATGTCAGATGACAGAGCCAGGTCCGCCATTTTTTATAATAGTAGGCCAAGCCCGACCAAAGAAGGCACGGTACTGGCAGAAAATAGGCCTCAGTGTCCTTGTATTTTTATTTATTTATTTATTTGTGTCTTCTTTCTTTTTTTTTTTTTTTTTTTTTTTTAATATATATATATATATATATATATATATATATAAAACTATATACACAATAGGCTCAGTCCCAAGGCTGGAGAAGAAAAATTGGACTGCACAGGGGAATTGACCCTCGAAGCAATCTCACGTTGTAAAGTGTGGTACGTCGTAGCAGGGAGGCAGCTGCTTGAGGAGTGCCCAACCTTGCGTTCTAGGCCAACACGAGAAGACGGTTGCTAAACGAATTCAGAAATGGCGGGGGCGCCCTCAGAGACAAAATGGCGCCTGGCACCTTCGCAAAGCACCGGGATCGGCTTGCACAAAATGGCGGGCGCTCGAACGGTCAGAAACGGCGCCCGCCTCCTCCAGCGGCCCCCACAAGCAAAAGTCACTCACGGCGATTCCATTTCCCCTGCGCTCCAAACTGTCGGCCAATGCAAGTTGCCAAAGCGGAGGGTGCACTCGAGAAACGCTCCGCGGTAGCTGCTTTTCCACGCGGCTCAAGATGGCGTCAGGCCTGCGCGCCAAAGGTGCCTCTTCCGACACCGCCGCTCAGCAATCTAGGAGCGCGGGGAGCGCGCCCGAAGCGTCGCAAACCCCGAGGCCGCTGCGGGTACCGGGAGAGAGAAACAGGGATGGCCGCAAGCCTGCGCGCCTATCCCACTCCCGCGGCCAATGGTAACAAGCCGGATCCGCCCCGAAGAGTCGGAATCCGGCGGCTGCGATTCTCCCGGCGTGGGCGACCCAGCGGCGCGCCACACGCGTCCAGCAGCCTGTCAGAAGCCTCTACAACGCGCGAAGCAAAAGTAATCAAAAATAAATAAAAGAACCTAAACGAGGAAAGGAGCAGGGAGAGAACAAGAGAAATTTGGTAAAGGGGAATAAATCCAATTATTACAGCTCAGAAATTCACTTCAGTTCTTGCCAGTAACTGAGTGATAGACTGGAGGATCATGGGATTGGAGGCGTTCCTTAATAGGGAGAGTTTTTACAGCTCTCACTCAGTTACTGTCAAGATCTGGAGTGAAGATCCCAGCCATGGACAGTGGGAGCAGCACTCTGGAAAATGAAAGGATACAAGATATACCTTGAGCACCACTGGAGGAAAACAAAGTGTGATCCAAACCAAGCAGATGAGAACATGGTTTACCTTGTACCAAGGTAAAAGTTGAAAAACTTTACTTCTTTGCTCTTATTGAATCTGTAGAGAGCTGAGCAGCAGCCCTTTTGGATAACCAGTTTCCTTATTGGTAAGGAGTGGGCAGGGGAGCCCTTGTGAGATAACTTGAGGATTATTCTAGACATCTGACAGATCTAGTTACTCAAATTTGCTTAGAGATGAACTCTGGCTGGAAAAGTCCTATGGAACTGACAGAGGCATGGGAAGGGATGGTTCCATTTGTTCTGAAAGAAGCGGTGATTTATGTCTTCCTGAAGAAGCCCTCCTTGTAGCCAACTATACTGGATAGTTTTTGTCCAGTTTCCAACCTTCCCTTTTTAGGAAGTAGAGTATCTGGACGTATCCAGTTGGATTTCAGGTCAGGCTGTATTACTCAGATGGCACTGATCATACTAGATGGCTAATAATAGAGTGGTGGATCCATCCTGATTCTTTTGGAAGCTTTAAATATTGACAACGGCATTGATTGGGGTATTACTCTGCACAGGCTCAGGAAATTGGGAAGAGTGGGGCAGAGTTCTGCAGTGGTTTTCCTTTGGAGGCTAATCCCAGGTGGTATAGATGGGAAAAGAAGAGGTCTAGAAGCCACTAAGTGAAATTATCTATTGCCATGGGGTGAAGTATCCTCGGAATTTATGCTTTGCAGTTATATATCTCTGGTGCAGGCTATAGTGTTTATTTATTTATTTATTTATTTATTTATTTATTTATTTATTTATTATTTATTTATTTATACAAATTTATATGCTGCCCTTCTCCCTAAGGACTCAGGGCGGTGAACACAGGTTAAAAACATACAATAATAAAAGAAAACGTAATTAAAACCAATTTAAAAACAGCGACAATAAATAATAAAACCCAAGGAATCAGAATCAACCCGGAAACAGCACGGAAACGGCATTGGTCGCGTTGGTTGATGATCTCTGGAGGGCTCGGGACAGGGGGTGCTCCTCTGTCCTGGTCCTGTTAGATCTCTCAGCGGCTTTTGATACCATCGACCATGGTATCATGCTGCACCGGTTGGAAGAGTTGGGGTGGGAGGCACTGTGTTGCGGTGGTTCTCCTCCTTTCTCTCTGACCGGTCGCAGTCTGTGTTGACAGGGGGACAGAGGTCGACCCCGAGGCCCCTCATATGTGGGGTGCCGCAAGGGTCGGTCCTCTCGCCTCTCCTGTTCAACATTTATGTGAAGCCGCTGGGCGAGATCATCCGTGGTTTCGGGGTGGAGTACCATCAGTACGCTGACGACACCCAGCTGTACATCTCCACCCCGGATCACCCCAACGATGCCCTTGAAGTGATGTCCCGGTGCCTGGAGGCCGTACGGATCTGGATGGGGAGGAACAGGCTCAGGCTCAACCCATCCAAGACTGAGTAGCTGTGGTTTCCGACGTCCCGATATAGTCAGTTGACGCCATCACTGACTATTGGGGGCGAATCATTGGCCCCCACGGAGAGGGCTCGCAACTTGGGAGTCCTCCTGGATTCACGGCTGTCTTTAGAAGAGCACTTGACGGCCGTGACCGGGAGGATTTTTCATCAGGTTCGCCTGATTCGCCAGTTGCGTCCCTTTCTGGATCGGGACTCTTTACGCACGGTCACTCATGCCCTTGTCACCTCCCGCCTGGACTATTGCAACGCTCTCTACATGGGGCTCCCCTTGAGGAGCACCCGGAGGCTCCAGCTGGCGCAGAGTGCGGCCGCGCGGGTGGTAATGGGAGCGACATGGCGTTCCCATGTAACACCTCTCCTGCGCGAGCTGCACTGGCTCCCGGTGGTCTTCCGGGTGCGCTTCAAGGTTTTGGTTACCACCTTTAAAGCGCTCCATGGCTTAGGACCCGGGTACTTGCGGGACCGCCTACTACCACCAATAGCCTCCCACCGGCCGGTACGCTCCCATAGAGAGGGGCTCCTCCGGGTGCCGTCAGCCAAACAATGCCGACTGGCGGCCCCCAGGGGGAGAGCCTTCTCTGTGGGGGCACCTACTATCTGGAACGAGCTCCCCCCAGAGATACGGAGGATCCCGGATCTGCGCACCTTCCGCCGCGCCTTAAAGACCTTACTATTTCACCAGGCCGGCCTGGCCTAATTTTCCCCCTCTTTTATAAAAGATTTTTAAAATTTTAAATATCTTTTAGTATTTATATATTCAATTTTAAATTGGTTTTAAAAGTTTGGGGTTTTAAATTTGTCGGGGCCAAAATTATTTAATTTGATTTTATTCTATTTTTTAAATTTTGTATTGTATGTGTTTTTATTGTCTGGCTGTGCACCGCCCTGAGTCCTTCGGGAGTAGGGCGGTATAGAAATCTAATAAATAAATAAATAAATAAATAAATAAATAAACCCATTTGTAGAAACAGCCAAGTCTTTAGATCTCGACGGAAGGAGTGGAAGTCAGGCGCCGTCTGAAGCTCGGTGGGTAACTCATTCCAGAGGGCAGGAGCGCCCACAGAGAATGCTCTACCCCTCTACAAGTGTTGCCATAAGATCTATTTAGTATTTGTACTTTTTTTTTTTATTGAAAAAGTTTTACAAATACATTTTCACCCCAATTTCCCCCCTAACCCTCCCTAACCCCCCCTAACCCTCCCCTCCCCCCAGGACTTCCACAAGATATAATCCAAATCAAGGCCACATTTTATAAAACTTGAGCCCCTCCACCCCCTGTATATTATTCAAATCTTCACAAGATTCAGTTATTCTATCCCTGTATAATACATTCAGTTAAAAGCTATCTGATATTTCCTAGTTTGATATTTATTCTGCACATAATCTATCCACTTTTTCCACTCCCATACATAAGTCTCTTGTGTCCGATCTTTTAGATATGCTGAAATCTTCGCCATCTCTGCAAAATTAGCCATCTTCAAAGTCCATTCTTCAATAGTGGGCATAGCTTCATTTTTCCAATATTGACCTATCAACAATCTCGCTGCTGTTACCATATACAATATCAATTTTGTTTCACCCACTGAAAAACCCTTAACTATACCCAGTAAAAACAATTGAGGAGAAAATTGAATTTTTTTCTTTAAAACATTTTGCATAACCCACCAAATTTTTATCCAAAAAGCCTTTGCTTTCTTGCATGTCCACCATATATGATAATATGTAGCATCTAAGCAATCACATCTCCAACATTAGTATTTGTACATTAATGCTTCAAGAAATACTGTATTTAAACTGTTGTGTTTACAGGAGCCATCTGGTAAAACTGGAATGTTTGACAAATATTTAAACATCAAACTATTTACATCCTCTGGCTTTCAATTAGTATCAGAGCAGTACTGGACCTTCAGAATGTCCTACCTGTTTTGTTCTTCCAACTTGGCTAAGAGCTCCAACTCATCTGGGCTCAGGTTCTCAGAATCGGAAGTAGGGGAACATGCAGGCATAGAGTTGACAGAAGAAAGTGCTTCATGGGAAGAAGAGTCAGGGCTGACGGCTGGACTTGCCATCTCCAGCAATTTGAGAGTAACAGGAATGTTCATTTAGAAAGTATTTGGAGACAGTGATCAGGAAAGTTAAGGAATAACCTGTAAAAGACAACATAGTACTTAAAACAGCAGTGGTTTTCTCCCTTCTTTATAATTGATGCCAAAATAAGATGTTCACAAGATTGGAACATAATTGTTCTAGTTCAAGACTAAATTGCTACTACAGACCAAATAAGAAACAGTATAACAGATAACCAAGGGTTCTTTCTTTCTACATTTATTTTGTGAAGAAGCATTTCTTTTTAGATAATCATTTGGATTTTCCCAATAATCCTTAGGAACATTTGACTGCAAAAATTGTAAAATATTCAGAGGATGTGAATTGCTTTTCCAAAGACAAGCCACTATAATTTGAATGTAAGTCTCAAATTTTATCCTTACCAAACACTCAGGACAGGTCATTGTATTTTACAGCAGAATTAATATTATGAATATTCTAAAGCCTTCTTCAAAAAACCATCCACATAGTTACACTTTCTGCTTGTAGCATTAAACTAAAAAAATAACACAAGTAAAAACTGGTTTCTCTTAGAGAGTAACTAAATCAATATAATTCATACTACCATAGATTAATATAATTAATTTGAAAAATTATACAAAAACTACAGGAGCAATTTGGAGGTGCTGCTGCTGCTGCTTGGAACTAAGACAGCTAAGGGACCACATCATAAATGTAGATTACATTTCTCTTTCACAGCTCTGTTTCATTCTCTGACTTTAATCAGACTGAAAAAAACTTCTATTGTGGAGTTTTGATGTAGAATGCTTGTTAAGAAGTCTGCCAAGCACTAATTTGTGGAACCATTTCTCCCAGATGGTTTCTGCTCACCCTACCAGATAGGGCAGACTAGATATCCTCCAGATCCCACTGGTGAAGCAGTGTCACCTGGTGGACCCCAGGAAGCATGCCTTCTCTGTCAGGGTGCCTTCCTCATGGACCAGCCTCCTAATTCACAATGAATCTTCATGATATAAAGGTTGCATGGGGCTGGTCTCCCAGTCATAACTTAATCGGCCAGCGCCCCACAGCAATTTGAGGGGACTGGGGAGGGTGGAGGGAGCCGACCAGGCCACCCCACTAGTCTCAAATCCGCCGAACGGAGAGCCCTCCCCAACGAAATGCCTGCAATATAACACCAATGCAAAGAAAAAAGGGAAAAAAATTACCAGGGAATTATAACTAAGCTCAACTCAAAGCTCTGGAGCTGAAAAAGTTGTGTCCATGAGCATAGGCTGAGTTGAAAAAAAACTGAAGGAACGTCACCAGGGAGACGGATCTTCAGAAGTTTTCAACTCAGTCCATAGAGTTAGAGCATAGAATAACCCAGCCTGGCACCTCCCATTTCTACACTATGGAGAAGCATTATTTTAATAAACATTAATTAGTTTATACTTAAAACATCTATTTGAATCCTGCTGAAATCATGAACAGTAATCTCTGTCTAATTTTGTACCCCTGAACCTTCTGTTATCTCTTGATTTTTATAAATTATAATTTCAATGAAAAAACACATTTATTCTAAAAGCTGTCAAAGAAATGCAGTAGCCAAGTGTTTTCTCATACAATTGATGTACATCATACTTAAGTGGTCAGTAGAGGGGGTGTGCATAAGTGCACTAATGTGCCTATCGTCCCTGTCATTGTATTTTTATTCTTTTATTCTTGTTCTCGTTTGTGTTTGACAAATTCTAATAAATAAATAAATAGATGTTACTGCATAATTTTTTGGCGGGGAGTACAAGAACAGATAAAAAGTGTTGAGGTCAAACAGAAAACTGATTAAACTTTAAGAGAAAGGCAATTATAAACCTAGACAAGACCTATCAGGTATTCTAAATGCAACCAAAATCAGACTATTTAAAGCAATTGTTTTCAGTGTAATAATGTATTGCCTTAAATATCTGATATTGAGAAACAAGCAAGAGAAAAAAGGTATCTCTTAACTATGCATTTGGCGATAACTATTAAAAGTATCATGGACTACAAGAATCAACAGGTCCTGGAGGAAATAAAAATTGCCCCCTTGAGACAATG
>NW_027257325.1:0-26997 GCF_029215685.1 Pituophis catenifer annectens
CTTTTATGTTTTGATGACCTACAAGCCTTGCCTGCTCTGAATGGGCAGAGCTTCTACAATATGCTGGCAATATGGTTGCTGGGTTGCTATGTTCTGAATGGTGTGTACTCCTCTCTCTCCAACTGTATTCAGTGGGTGCATAAGGCAGAACAGTCACTGGACTGCAGTGCTTAACTGCTCCTCACCTCTCCTTGCTTAATTGGAATCTGGGGCTGTTCAGTTACTTTTTTTTCCTCTGAAGACACAGATTCAATACATTTAGGATGGTGTACATTAAGTGCCAAATTACAAAATGAAATCCTGATGTAGTAATTAGGCAGCAGTATCTGAAAAAGGGTTATTACACACCTCATTTTTCATAGTCAATCATCATGGATGCTTATTACATATATATTTTATTTCAGGTCTTTCTCTATTGCCCTAAAGACAAGAATGCCTTTCAAGTGAAATATCATGCTTCTTAATAACAGAGTGCTTTGTTTTCAAAGACTCATCTATTTAATAGTGTTTATTATACTGTTTATTTAATAGAATTTATAAATCTAGTGCAGGGGTCTGCAACCTTAAACACTCAAAGAGCCATTTGGATCCGTTTCCCACAGAAAACACCGGGAGCCAAAAAACCCTTTTGATAATCTAAAATGAAGATAACACTACATATATAATTTTTTACCTTTATGCTTATAGTCTATTTAACTTAGTACTATTTCTTCTGGGCCTTAGGTGGAAAAAGAGCTTTCCTATCACTTGCTGGAGATGTCATGGGTTAATCTTGGAATTTTTGTGAGCAAATTCTAATTTACTGGAATTACACCTTTGGCTTAATTGTAATGATATATTTAATTAAATTTGAAGCCTTTTATATAATTGTTTCTTCCTCTTCAGAAATAATTATAAAAATGATGATTTCTCAACATTTCTTTACTAGTAGTAGAAATAAAATAAGCAGCCATGTCAACTAAAGTTGGAATCCTATATTTGGATTCTGATGAATATTTATTGTTGTGAATGCTTTTGCAAAACAGTAGCTGGGAAGACTTGCCAGATAATAATAATAATAATTTTATTTCTATACCGCCCTTCCCCTGAACGACTCAGGGCGGTGTACAGCCAATTTAAAAACACAAGACACAACAATAATTAAAATAATTAAATAGATTTGGCCGGTTTAAAACCCCAAAAATTTAAAATACCCCAATTTAAAATCATTATGTTGATAGCCCGGCCTGGCGGAACAACAGGGTCTTCAGTGCGCAACAAAACACCCGGAGGTCGGAGATCTTACGTATTTCCGGGGGCAGTTCATTCCACAGGGCTGGGGCTCCCACAGAGAAGGCACCTATTTCAAATAATATTTCTTAATTGTGTATTCTTACTTGCCCTCTTGTACTATACCACTGCATTTTGGATTCAAATGCAAAAATATATATTTTGGAGAGCACAGAAAAAGAAATGCTACACCCGCTTGCAATTCTTTTTTTAAAAAAAACATGAAATATAAAATACATCTTTTTAGAGCAAGGATTTGATCCGGTATAAAGTAAATACAATTACTCACATTTCCTCAACCAATTTTGTTCCAAATTTTATCCATTTACCTCTTTGAAAAAAAAGAAAAAGAAATTTTATTCTAAACATTTAGATTTTAAACATCCTACTATGTCACCCTAAATTCTAAACAATTATTTCCAAATAGACATCATTCCAAATCTTTGTCATTTTAACAATCAATATTTCATATATATTCCTCATTTCTAAGACCCATTACATCGAGTCTATATTGTACTTCTTTTAAATGGCAACTAGTATCCATAATCTTGACAAAGAATATTTTCCTCCTCTCTGGTTTCTAAATCAATCAACATTTCCGTCTAAAATTTGTCACTCCCAAAATACTTTATTTTAAAGTCTAATATTTAACTAATTCATAATTTAAATAGCTATTTCCCAACAGTGTTTTCCGCCACTTCTATCTCTATTTATTTAAGTGGTTCACAGTTTGGCTTAACTGTTCTCCAGTATTATCTCCTCCACTTCCTCTTGAGTTTATTTTTTGGCTGGTTCGCAACTTAATCAGTTGCTTTCCAGCGATGCTTTCCTCCACTCCTAACCTTACCTATTTGAGCTGGTTCATAGTGTAATTTTAACTGCATACCAACGTTATCTCCTTCAATCCTCCTAAATCTATTATGAAACTGGTTCGTAATTCAAATAGTTGCTTCCCAGCAATGTTTTCCTCTGCTCAAACCTCTATTTTTAACTGGTTCACAACTGTATTTCAGTTGGTCTCCAGGTGTATTTTCCTCCACTCCTAACTTTTTATTTTTTGGCTAGTTCACAGTTTTGCTTTAACTGTTACCTAGCGTATGTTTCCCTCCACTCCTAACTCTAATGGCTGGTTCACAGCTTTACTTTGGTTGTTTTCCAGCCCGTGCTTTCCTCCACTCCTAACTCTTATTTTTATTTTTAACTGGTTCCCAGTTTTACCTTAACTGTTCTCCAGTATGATGCTTTCCTCCACTCCTACCTTATTTGTAAGACTAGATCGCAGCTTTACTTTCACTGTTCTCCAGAATCATGCTTCCCTCCACTCCTAACTTCATTAGTTTAACTAATTCATAACATTTTATTTTAATTATTGTCCAGCTTTATGTTTTCCTCCATTTCTACATCTCTTATTCAATTATTTAACTTTAAATTAATTCACAATATATTACTCATATTCATTTTTAAATCCATTCTCCTCCATGTCTTTAACTGATTAAAAATAAAGTATATCGACAAATATCTTAGCTCCTATTCTCTCCTAGGCTTTCTCCCGTGCCATATTTATTTCCAGTGAATATCAACATTTTAAATCACTTTAAAATCAATTTTCTATAATTATTAAATATGCAATTAATTCTTCTTAATATCCAGCACCTTAGAGAACATTTTCTTCTAAATTATTAGGTCTGTAAATAGAGCTTAAAAATTCCAAGTTTAAAAAAGTGTTAAAACATCCAAATATCATAATTTTCAATCATTTATACTCATTTTTTCCAAGTCAAATTGTTGTATATTCATAAAATCAACTTAGATAAAAATAATAGTGAAAAGAGAGAGAATAGTAACAATATTAATAATAGTTAAAATAAAAACAAAAGAAAAACAAAAATAAAAATAAAAATAGGAAAGAGAATAGAAATATAACAAAAAAAATTGAAAAGAGAATTAGAAAAAATAGAGAGGGGGAAAAAGACAAAAGAAAAAAAAGAAAAAGGAAAGAAAAAAATAAAAATAAAGTAGAATTGAGAGAGAGCTCAGAGAAGAAGGAAGGTATCTCCTAAAATTATTCAAAGATCAAACTCCCAGACACCATTACACCCATTTAATTCAAACTGTGGTATTTTGTTATCCTTTATATTCCATTTTTTTCCCTCTCCAATCTATCTGAGTATATTTATTTTCCATTTCAATGTCCTCAGAGTTATAAGTTCTATAAAATTAATTCTGAATTGGCTATTCCATATATGGTATCATCATGTTCTTCTTTTGTTGCCATGCCCTTTTTTTTTCTTGTTGTCACGCTTAATAAATCAGTTTTCATTATTCAATTTAGTTTCTTCTTTCTGGTCTTCAATATCCTCCAATACACAGATTATATGTCCAAAGTCAAGCCTCTTGAAATTTATCTCAAAATAATCCACTTTAAGTACAAGCAACAAAGTTTCTCTTTCAAGTAACAAGCAGTCTGGAATTTACACTTTCATTTTTCAGCTGGCAGCCATCTTTTCCATCTCCGTTTGTCTTTTATCTTTACTTTTAAAAGCATATTTATTTCCTCTTCTCCTTCCTCTCTCTCAAACATAATCCAATCTCGTTTAGCCACAAAAAATAGCCAGAAAAATAAAAAAAGAAAACCAAATCTGTAATAAAATCATTTCCAAAAAGTCCATAATTAACGCTATCTATCAACAGGTCTTTTCTCCACCATTCATTTGAGTCTTTTTGCCCCAATATTTCTCAGCCGCTGTTAAGGCTGGGGCACACTTTTTGTAATCCAGCATTTATGGGCAGTTTTCGCCTGGGCAGAAGTCAACTCACCTGGCTTTCAACACCCTACTTCATTCTCCACTTCTCGCTTCTCCTCCTCTCCTCCAGCACGATCTTTGTACCCGGTTGCTGCGGTTTCGGGACAGCCACCGTGGCTGTCATTCCACTGCCGCCGGCATGAAGGGAAAGCCTCCGGCCCCGTGGAACCTGCCCATTCCTCTCGGCTGCCCAAGGGGTCCCTTCTTGTCCCCCTGTCCCTTCAAGACAGGGGAGGTCCGAAGACCTGTCGGTGGCAGCTTGGCAGATGGGGTTTTGGCAGAGCTCCGTGGAGCTCGCTATTTCCCCGTCTGTATCCCCGCGGCGCCAACCGTAAGTCCCACCCGCTTGCAATTCTTTAAGGCAGCTGCATTTTTTGCCTGGGATTATGCAGTTTTTACTGGGATTATGCAGTTGCCTTTCTTCCCCAAAACAGGCAATATTTAAACAATATTTTGTTTAAAGAATTACAGACAAGTGCATCCCTGTCCACCATAGCAATGCACAGCCCTATGCTTATAATTTTTCTGCTATTTCAAGACAGGTGGACACAGTTCTAAACAAAACACTGGCTTCAGATAGCTCTCTTTTTCATATTGCAGGAAAGTTCAGAATTGGCTCAGTGAGTTAACAACTGACTGGCTGATTTTGGGCCAGTCATTCCCTCTCTCAGCCGAGCCTACCTCACAAGACTGTGGTGGGGAAAATAGGGAGCCTGGTGGTGCAGTGGACTAAGTGCTGTTAAAGTAGCACTTAGTTGCCAGCTGCCTGCAATTACTGCAAGTTCAAATCTCACCAGGCTCAAGGTTGACTCAGCCTTCCATCCTTTCGAGGTAGGTAAAATGAAGACCCGGATTGTAGGGGCAATAAGCTGACTTTGTATAAAAAAGAACACCGCTTAGTGGGGGCCCGAAAGCCCTACTAAGCAAGTATATACAAAAGTATGAAGGCTATTGCTTAATGCATTGTAAGCCGCCCTGTGTTTCCGGAGAAGGGCGGCATATAAAATTGAACTAATAAATAAAAATAAATAATAAATAAATAAAATAAATATTTCAAATGTTTGCGGCTTTGAATTACTTATAAAAATAATGATGGAATATAAATAAAGAAATGATTTTTTTTTGGGAGGATGGTGTTTTGCTTTGTGGCAAGTCAGCTTCCCATTTTTTTTAAAATTTAAACATATTTGAAGAATATATAAATACAGGTGGAGTAGATAAATTGCCAAGCAGCTAGGGAGGTACGTACAGGCGTACATTGGCCCTCTGGGTGGTGCAAATGGGGATCCCAGGCCTCAGATAATTGGTAAAGCATATAGATCAGTTATTAAATCACCATTCTTTTTAATACTGAAAATCCACCCTTCTGCGGGGAACCAGGGGGTGGGAGGGACCCCTCCTCCCCTGGCGCCTCAAAGCAATGACACCCCACTTCCTTGGACTCACCCACTATCCACAAGAGCATCACTTCCCGATTCAGCCAATTGCACAGAATGCCAGTCATGGCCGCGAGCAGCCGCAGTTCTGCGCCCTTTCCCCACTTGGCTCAAGACCAGCTTGAGCCACACTCCATGTCCCGTCACCACGGCAAACAGTCCTTTTGGGCCAGCAAGGCTAAAAAAACGCAGCAGAGCACAGCCCACCAAGCAGCACTGGGGAGAATTATGTGAGCTGATCTACAACTTTATGGCTGCCATCTGGGCCGGAACATGGTTAGCCTTAGATCTGGCCTGTGCTGGTTAGAGTAAATAGTTAGTTTAGGAATTAAAAACCATCCCCTTAAGGGATTGTTTTCTGGGAAATTTAGTTTATGTCATGTAGTCACATCTGTGCTTCTGATTGACCACTGGGTCAGACTTGCTACATGTATGCTAGCGGGACTTTTTGAATTCCAGCCCTACCGGGAGCTGCTTGCTCCCTCAACATGGGACAAACTACCTCGTTTCACCTATGTGAATGGGAACAGATTATATGCACCTCAGAAGAATCTCTTCAGTGACTATGAGTTATTGTTTTGAGAATGCCTGACAAACAAAAGTAATCTGCATGATACTCTTTCCATGGAGTTTATCTGTCTGTGCCAAGCAGTTTGCCGCTTGAAACAGAACATGGCCCACAGGGCTGGCCTGGAGACAAGTGAGGGGCTACCCCCACTACCTCGGCCCTGGCCCCTGGCCACGTGCACAGAAGGCAGCAAGTGTGTGGGGCCTGGCATCCCTGGTGACCATCTTGCCCCGTAGGCTGACTATGTTCTGAGCACTTCTCTTTCACCTGGGACACCAGCCACTGCACGCTCGCTGCCTGTGTGAGCGCCTAGGGGAACTGTCCAGTCAGGCTGGATTGGGCCTGAGGCTGCAGGGGATGCCCCCTCGCCATCTCCAGGGCGGCCCCCCAGGCCAAATCTAACCACATCATGGGCCAGATCTTGCCCGCGGGTCTTGTGTTTGACAGGTCTGTGTTATAGCTTCCATCACCTCCAGCATTTAGGACATAGGTTTGACAGGTCTAAAAGTCCATGAAATACATTAAGTGACATCATCAAGTATTCATTCATATGTTTACACTGTAGAGAGAAAAAAATGGCATGTTGAGTAATTAAATAACAGTGAAATACAAAAAGTACAGACTGCCACTTGAAAAATAATTTGGAGTCTATTTCTTTTCAAAGTAAGACTTAGACTCAGTGATCAAGCTAAGATAGAACAGCAATAGCAATAGCACTTAGACCCATATACCACTTTACAGTGCTTTACAGCCCTCTCTAAGCAGTTTACAGAGTCAGCATATTGCGCCCCAACAAGTCAACCTTGAGCCTGGTGAGATTTGAACTGCCAAATTCTCCGAGTCCTTCAGGAGAAGGGTGGTATATAAATATAATAAATATAATAAAAGTAAAAAGTAAAGTAAAAATTGCAGGCAACTGGCAGTTGGCAGAAGTAGCCTGCAGTATTGCATTCTAACCATTGTGCCACCGTGGCTCCTGGTGGTTGATGGTTGATTTCATCTGGTGGTTAAGGCACCAAACTAAAAAGCAGGAGACTGCGAGTTCAAGTCCCACCTTGACCATGAAAACCAGTTGGGTAACCTTGGGCAGTCACCCTTTCTCAGCTGAACTCATCTCACAGGGTTGTTGTTATAAAGAAAATAAGAGGAGAAAGGAGTATTAGGTTTGTTCATTGCCTTGAGTTTTTTTTATAAACAATAATAAAAGCAGGGTATAAATAAATAAAATAAAATTCAAAATGAATATTAGCCTACCACTAGACTGGGAAGTTTTTCTTCCAATTTACTTGCATGTTTTTTAAACTGGGACAATTTTGAAGGACATTACTGGAACAATAATGAAACTTTCATCCAACTTTTATAGCTTGGGAAAGATTAGTTTACATAAGGTGTGATACATCTTCCCACAATATTTTAAGCCTTTCATAGTTTGAATAAATACATTGAATTGTGAGGAATTTTTCTACTGGTTTTCATTAACCTGACCCTAAAGCCCACCCAGGGTTTAGGGAGCATTTAACCTAAGACATGGATCTAGACTAACCATGAATTTCTCATCTCTGACCTACAAATAACTTTCAAAACAGCCTGTAAAACATGCAGTAGTATAACATGAAACTGAGAATGTGATATTCAGAGTGTTTGTTGTGTTTTGTGTTCAAATCATTTTAATTCCATTACCATTTCCAAAGGTGTTAGGGAAGATGTCAGGTATATATAGTAGTATGATTTCTCTCCTTATAACTATTAGAATGAGAATTGATAGTTTGAAATCATGGCATGTGTCATACATTCATTTTCAAGCAATTTGTCAGATAAATACAGAATTATACTCCAAGATCTCAGTCTGAAACATGCTAATTTAGACTAATTTCTTTGAATATAGTGGGATTTCTTGAAGAAAAAATACTTTGGCCAAATAAATCAGTTTTATACACCATGAGAACCCAATTTTTCAATCTTGGTAGCTGATTCTTTTCTTGGGATTGTCAGCTCTCTCCTTGAACTAGTTTTTCAGTTCATCAGCTTCCTATTTTGGTATTTTGTAACTGGAAGTGGCAGCAATAATAGAAGGCTTCCTTCCTTAAAACTAGCAGGACAGACACACCCTCCTCACATTACAAAAACACCAGTCTTTCCTGGGAAAAAACATGGGACACAAAATAATTTGTTATGGCAGCAGCTAGTATTTTCTTCTCTCCCTATGAACTTGGAAGAGAAGGAAGGTTGGCAATGACTTCACAATGGAAGTGTGATGTTAGTTAAGGAATAGCATCACACATAGACATGGGAGATGCAAATGCAAATCCACTCCTCCAAGGGTACAACGGTCACTCCCTTTCAGCTCAAACTCCTGAAAGAAATAACTCTCAATTGAAACAAGACATTAAACGTTGACTTCAAGATTGGGGAAGATGAGTTCACTAACAGGTCAGATGAGAAAGTAAAACCTTCTTCAATTCGGTATCAACCTCTGAGGGATTAGAGACCTGCTCATACCGTTTTTAAGGCCGCGAGAAGAAAGAGGTTTTGCTGCTGCCTCGAAATCCATAACCTAAACTTCACCCTTGGATCCTACCGATCCCGCTACATTTTTCGAGATCAACTCAGGTCGGATGAGCACCGGGTCACTTCCTGAAGGCATGGTTAGCTCGGAATTTACGGACACGGTCCTCTTTCCTTTGGAGGCGCTGGAGAGTACGCTCTGCGCTCGCCGCTGCACAAGTCTTCCGCATCCTCTCTGCCAGGCGCCTGGAGGACCTTCCCAGAATGCCTCTGGGTAACGGGGGCCGGTTGGCTGTATCTCTTTGGCAGGTAGCGTCGCGCGCCTGCCAGCCGATCACGCTGTTCCTCTTCTTCGAAAGGTGATTGGATGTTATCTCCGAGCGGCGTTCTTTCAGGCCAGCGGGACGTTTTGCTCTCCGTTTATCGTTGCAGCCGAGGGACGGGTGACTACGGGAGCGGGCTCTGTAGCGAACGCGCTGGGAAGCGGCCTGCTTCCTTTTCCTGCTGCCGCGTGAGGCCTTTTTCACCCTGAGATCGTAGGGCGCCACGGAGACACCACGGCCCAGGCTCTCTATGTCGAGGCCGCACTAACGGAGACTGGCCGTTTGCTTCGTTCGCTCGGAGGTGCCGTCTAGTCAGACGGCCTCGGTGCTCGTGACGAGAAAGGTAAGGGCTCGATGTGGGGGAGGGGGTGCGTGTATTCGTGTGTTGGAGTGAAGGAGTGAAGAGGACAAAGGCTTGTCCTGAGGCCTGCGATCTCGCCGCTTCTCGTGAACAGACTTGAGGGAAAGTAGGCCCGGCTCCACCCGGAGAGCCTCCGACGCACGGATAGTCGTCAGATAATCTCGTTAGTGGGAGATCCCTGAAAAACGCCATTTCTGGACAATGGCGTTGTTGGTAACATAGTCTTATTGCTTCGACGCAGTCGGCGAAGATTTTGTTCGTTTGACGAACGTCTGTAACAAAGTTACGCGCAGACTGCCGGGGGCGGATGGGTTCAATCAAATGCCAGACTCTGACCTCTGATACTTGAGAGCGAGGGTGGTAACTAGTTCTAGTGAAGTGTTTAAGATAGCCTGAGATTTCTTTTGTTTACAACTGGTTACGTGCAGTCACCCTGATTTTGCACAACAGTAAGATTGTGAAGATTGAGCGTCTGAAAACGGATTCTGTGAGGTGGCTAAAGAAGAAAGTCTATGGAGATTCTCAGTCATCTAGGCCACTAGTTCTCTCAAAAGTGCTTTTTCAAAAGGCAACTGGCCTGTTTTTCCTTGAGGAAAAAGAACAGTCACAACTGATGAAGCTCCTTGAATAAGAAGTGAAATGTCTTCCTCAAGGAAAAATAAGCCTTTGAAAAAGGACGTTTGCTTTTTAAGGGAGAAAGGTTAGGCAGATCCTTTAAATCTTAATTGTAAATCTGGAGGGAGAAATGCCTATCCATATTTTATCCCTTTCCGCATGGATAGCAGTTACTCAAGTCACAAGAAATGACTTCTGGTTTTAAAAGAACAATGAATATTACACTTCAGAGAATACAGAATATATTCTTTTACCTTCATCTAAAGCAGTGTTTCCCAAACTTGGGAACTTTAAGAAGTGTGGACTTCAACTCCCAGAATTCCCCATCCAGCATGGCTGGCTGTGGGATTTTGGGAGTTGAAGTCCATACATCTTGAAGTTCCCAAGTTTGGGAAACACTGATCTAAAGAATTGCTGAATAGTGTTTCCATTTTTTTTTTTTTATTGCAAAAGTTTTACAATTACATTTTCACCCCTTTTTTTCACCCCCCCACCTCCCTCCCCAAACCCTCCCTAACCCTCCCCCCCCCCAGACTTCCCTATTATGTACTCATAACTAGTAACACTAATATATAAGCTTGAACCCATCCCTCCCCCTGTATAATTTTTCCTCTTTGTCTCTTTACATTAAAATATTTCTAATACATTATTTTCAAATAAAAGCTATTTGATACTTTCTAGTTTGGTATTTGTTCTGAACATATTCTATCCACCTTATCCATTCCCATTCATAAGTCTCTTGTGAACAGTCTTTTAAATATGCTGAAATCTTCGCCATCTCTGCAAAACTAGCCATCTTCAAAGTCCATTCCTCGATAGTGGGTAAAGCTTCATTCTTCCAATATTTTCCTATCAACAATCTTGCTGCTGTTATCATATACAATATCAGTTTTATCTCACCCCGTGTAAAACCCTTAACTATACCCAATAAAAACAACTGTGGAGAAAATTGAATTTTTTTCCTCAAAACATTCTGCATGACCCACCAAATTTTTATCCAAAAAGCCTTAACTTTCCTGCAGGTCCACCAAACATGATAATACGTAGCATCTAAACATTCACATCTCCAACATTTTGGCTGAACATTAGGGTACATACATGACAACTTTTTAGGATCTAAATGCCATCTATAAAACATTTTATAAAAATTTTCTCTCAGGTTTTGCGACTGTGTAAATTTAACATTCTGAACCCAAATTTTTTCCCAAGTTTCCAACATCACTGGTTCTTCAAAATTCTGTGCCCACTTAATCATACAATCTTTAACTAATTCCGTTTCTGAATCTCTTTCTAACAATACATTATAAAGCCTTTTAATATGCATTGGACCTTTCTCTCTTATATGTCTAACCAATTCTTCCTCATGCAACATAATACCAGTTTTTTGGTCCTCTTTCCATCTCAATTGTAATTGATTATATTGTAACCAAGTTAAATTAAACCCTTCATCCAACAGTGTCTGTAATGTCTTCAGCTGCCATCTGCCCGCATCTGTAAAAAGAACCTCTTTATATAAAACCCCCCCGAGTGACATTATATTTGTATTCCACAAAGTATGACCAAGATCCAGCCATAGCGGTATTTTATAATCCCATTTGAATCGGTGCTTCTTCCAAACTCTCATCAAAGAGTCTCTAAGTATATGACTTTTAAATACTTTATCTACTTTGTCGTCATAAAATAAATAAGCATGCCATCCAAATTCAAGATCAAAACTTTCTGCATTCAATATTCCAGTCTTTTTACTTCCAAACCAATCACTTGTTAAAGTTAAAGCTGCTGCATCATAATATAACTGTAGGTTTGGGAGTTTAAGACCTCCTCTTTCTGGAACATCTTGCATAATTTTCAATTTCACTCTCGGCTTCTTCTCGTTCCAGACAAACTTATTCACACCAGACTGCCAAACTTTCAGTTGTTTATCACTTTTAAGCACCGGAATCATTTGAAACAAAAACAGAAATCTTGGCAAAATGTTCATCTTAACTGCTGCTATTCTTCCAAGTAAAGACAGTTGCAGCTTTTTCCAAATCTCCATGTCTTTCTGAACCTCTCGCCACAACACCTCATAATTATTTTGAAACAATTTCATGTTTGATTCTGCAACCTGAACTCCAAGATATTTTACCTTAGGTACAATTTCAAAACCTGCCCTCCTTTCAAGCTCATGTTTACGATCTTGTGTCATATTTTTAACTATCATTTTAGTCTTTTTTGAATTCAGTCTAAAACCTGAAACTCTACCATAGTCTTGTATAATGTCCTTCATCAGGATTGTTGATTCCATTGGTTGTGATAGGGTAACAACCAGATCATCTGCAAATGCCTTTATTCTATAATCCTCTTGCCTTATCATTATGCCTTTCAAAATTTTAGAGTCCCGTATTGTGTTTAGCAAGACTTCCAATGTTAAAATGAATAAAAGTGGGGACAACGGACATCCCTGTCTTGTTCCTTTTTCAATTTTAAACTCTGTCGTCAGACTTCCATTAATAATAATCTGTGCCTTTTGCTCTTGATAAATTGCTGAAATCGCCTGTATAAATTGGTCCCCAAAGTCCATCTTTTTTAAAGTCTTTAGTAGAAAATTCCAATCCACTCTATCAAAGGCCTTCTCTGCATCCAAAAAAACCAGCACTGCAGGAATCTGTTTATTCTTATCAAGATATTCCAATAAATCTATTACTTGCCTTACATTGTCCTTCATATATCTGCCCTCAATAAATCCCGCTTGATCCTCATGAATCACCTTTTGAATTACTGGCATCAACCTGTTGGCTAATACTTTCGCATAGATTTTATAGTCTGTATTCAAAAGAGATATTGGTCTATAATTCTCTGGTTTTTTAGGACCAACTTGTTCTTTTGGTATCAAAGATATATAAGCAGTTGTCCATGATGGGGGTATTTTACCCCCTTGTTGAATATTGCAAAATAAATCTCTAAGTTGTCCCACCATTTCAGCTTGTAAAGTTTTGTAATACACTGTGGTCAAACCATCCGTGCCAGGAGCTTTGGCTGTTTTTAACTGTTTAATTGCTGCTATTATCTCCTCCTCTGTTATAGGATAATTCATTCTTTCCTTTTGTTGATCAGTAATTTTTGTAACTCTCTTATCATTTAAATATTTTTCCATAAGTCCATTCTGCACCTCCTCTTTGGCATATAGTTTGGTATAATAGTCCACAAAAGCTTCTTTAATTAATTTTTGTTGAAAAATTTCTTTCCCTCCAATATCAATACTATCAATAGTCCGTATACTTTGTTTTTTCCTCAATGTGTAAGCCAACCATCTGCCCGGTTTGTTAGCGTTGCAAAATGTATTATGCTTCGCATATTGTAAATTTGTTGCAACTTGTTCCGCCATAAGCATTTGAAATTGGTCTTTCAGAAGTTTTATAGCATTTCGTATTCTTTCATCTGTTGGATTTTTAATAAATAACTGTTCTTTATTCTTTATTTCCGTTTCCAATTCAGATCTTTTCTTTTGTCGGAACAGTCTATGTTTAGAGTTCATGTAGATAAGTACCCCTCTCATATAAGCTTTACTTGCGTCCCAAACAATTTCAATTGGGGTACCTTTGTTTCCATTATTTGATGGGACAAAGTAAGTCAGTAAGCCTGAGAGGAAAATTCAGAAGGTAATGTTAAAGAATGATATTCAGGAGTTTTGAGGGTAAGGATATAAGAAAAGTGATAGTGAACTTTTGGTTTCTTTTTATTGAGATACTTCTGTTAGAGGGAACTGATTCTTGACAATTAATGTAAATATTTAGCATATTTAAGCATAGATTCCCTAATGTGTAGGATGTGATTTGCATGACAATCCAAGAGTTTTTATTATAGGAAGTTATAGAATACACAGTGACATTATTGATCTTACTGTATTAAAGATTATACATGAAAGATGTCAGTTCATATATTTTGAGTCTTTCAGTGTAAGATAAGGGCAGCAGGGAATCATGGTTTGCTCAGTTAATTTGTATACTGTAAGCATGCAAGCATTGTAAGCCACTTGAACTTTAATTGTCTAGTTCAAATAATGAAATTATATTTTCATGGGCTTTGTGGATGAGTGCAGTTTAATGATATATATTTTTATGTTCAGAGTTTTTTCTAAACATGCATAGGTAGACATTTACACAGTGGTAATTTATGTGATAGGAATTACTGTTGCAGAATTCCCCAGTTTGGTATATTTGATTTACATCTTAACATCTATAGTCAGTATTTCTGGGGCTTTTCTAATTATATTCTTATCTGAATATCAGCAATAGAGCAAATATTGTTATAAATTCCTCTAACTATGGTAGCCACATAGTAGCTGGTGGTAGGAATAAGTAAACTTTGTAAGTGAGTAAGTGAAGTTGCCTCTTGTTGCAGATTTTGTCGGGGCACTCAAAGGCCGCCCCAACTTTATTCAGGAATTTCGAGGTTGAAAAGCAGAGGGGCAGCACTGCATTTGTAGGCATCAGCTGTGCCTGCTGAAAAGCCTCCTGCTCCCCCCCCCACCGCAGCTACCTCCTTCGGAGCCTTCCTGACCACAATAGCAACCCCAGCAGGTGTGGCTGACACCTACAAATGAGGCAGTTTCCCCCCCTTCTTCGACTCAAAGCACTTTAAATTATGTAAAGCTGGTAAAGTAGTGAAACAAATTATTAGGATCAGATCCTTCAATATTGCATTCCACATCATATACATTGCAGAAGTAGGTCTATGGGCTGAATTATAAATATTCACTTTTTGTTTGAAGAAAGCATTGAGTTATATCCCCATGCCACAAATAGTTGCCAATGTTAAGATTGTTTTTTTGAAATCTAGAAGTGAAACTTGGATCCAGTAGCACCATGAGACTATGGTCCTATTGACCATTCTCATTCACATAGTTACATACCAAGCATTCTGTTCCATTTCAGGTTAAACAACATGCAGTATAGAAAAGAGGAAACAATAGTCAGCAAAATAATAAGTAAAAGTTCAAGTTATACTGGCCAGATCATATACCTCTCTCTATATTCTTCCTCATACTACTACAATGTCCTTTCATCAATTTATTAATTGATGTAGGGAGCTTTTGGGTCATTTATGACTATCACAGCATCCTGTAGTCATTTGATCATCATTTCACCGCCCTGAGTCCCTTCGGGGAGATGGGCGGGATATAAATTTAATAAATTTAATATATAAAATAAATTTAATAAATAAATAAATAAATAAATTTGTGACCTTCCTAGACAGCTTCTAACAAGCAAAGTCAATAAGGAAGCCAGTAGGAAAGTGCAAGTCACAATCACATGATATTTCACTTAATAATTCTGAATGATTTGCTTAATGGCTACAACTAGGATTGTCATTAGTAAGTGAAGTGCTCACTTGACGTTTTGCTTAACAACTACTTATTCTCTAAATCAGGGGTGTCAATCTCAATTACATTGAGGGCCAGATCAGCATTGTGGTTATTTGCCAGGAGGGGGGAGGGGCATGGCTGAGGTGGTCACAGCTGACTGGGAATGGCCCAGGGGTGTGGCCAGCTCGATGTCGCTCTCATGGGGGGCACCTGTAGGGGCTGGGCAGAGTTGGAGAGGGAATCCAGGGATCTCCGGTGGGTGGGGTGGTGGGCAGGGGGCTTGTCCCGTGGGATGAAGTAATGCAGGGGGTGGGGCAGCTGCATCCGGAAACCGTCAGCCACCTCATGCTCGCTGCCCTTTGGGCGCAAAGGCCAATGGTTTCCAGCTGCAGTAGCAGCCTGCCGGCCCCTCACCTGGCGCACTCTGTGGCTCCAGAGCCCGCTGTTACCAGCTGTTGGTCATCTTCTCGACCCCATCATGGGTGTTGCCCTTGGCCTGCATGTGGAGCACGTTCCCCTCAGTCCCTCTATGGACTGTTACTGCCACCACTCAGCAGATCCACCCAGCATGAAGAAGGCAAAGCAGGACTTCCGGTTGATGTCGCGGCGAGACAGTTGGGGAAATAGCGGGCTCTGATGAGTCCCACGAAAACCCCAGCTGCCGAACCGCCGCTGATGGGTCTGCGGACCGAACCTGTCCTGCAGGGACGGGGGAAGAAGAGGGCGCCTCGGAAGACCGAGAGGAACAGGCAAGTTCCTCGGAGGTCAGAGGCAACCCTCTGTGAGTCGGCGGCAGGGGGCGGCAGCCATGGCAGCTGCCATGAAGCTGGGACAACTGGGCAAGAAAAGTGCTGGAGGAAAACGAAGTAAAATGGAGCCTTTTGAAGCCGGGTGAGTGACAACAGCCCAGGCTTGTAACAACGTTTGGAGCTACAATTGCAAGAAAAGTATGTGAACTCCTTGGGATTACATGGAGTTTTGCATGAATTGCTCATAAAATGTGCTCTGAACTTCATCTAAGTCACAACAATAGAAAAACACAGTCTGCTTAAAATATTACTACACAAACATTAGATGTTGCCATGTGTTGTGACTCTGACCCCGAGCCTGTCTTATCGGAGGGAGAAGACTCCGAAAGTGAAGGAGAGGAGTTGGCAAGGCCTCCCTCTCCAGGACCCTCCTCTCTGGCAATGCCTCAGGTGTCTTCCGCAGGAGAAGAGTTAGGCCAAGAGCCAGGCATTTCCGAGCAGCCGCAGTTAGACAGCGACGGAGATAAGTCTTGGCTGGATCCCCAACAGCGTCGGAAAGACAAGCGCACGCAGCAGAGAAGGAGGCGTGCCAGAAATTAAGCTGAGTCACTGGACCACACCCCACAGGGGATAAAAGGGGGTGTGGTGGCCATTCAGGCTTTGTGATGGACAAAACTGAAAGCTAGCAAGTCATTCTGTATTTCTGGAACTTTGTTATATGCTCTGCTTGGACTGATTTTTTGGACTGGACTTGACTATTCTTTGGCTTTTGTGGACTTTGATGTTTTCGGTCAGAGGAGATAAACCTCCCTTTGTAAGTAAAAACTATTGGCAAGCAGCCCCTGGGTTGCTACCAGTTCTGTTATCAAAGGAAATTCTTGTCTGTTGGTTTATTTTAACTCTTGGTCGACTGCTGGTGTGCGTGTGTGAAACGGGGACAGAATACCATGGCTTAATTGAACATAACGTAAACATTAACAGTGCAGGGAGGAAAATGTATGTGAACCTTTGGACTTAATAACTGGTTGACCCTCCTTTGGCAGCAATAACCTCAACCAAACGTTTCCTGTAGTTGCAGATCAGACCTGCACAACGATCTGAAGTAATTTTGGACCACTTCTCTTCACAAAACTGTTTCAGTGTAGTAATATTCTTGGGATGTCTGGTGTGAATCGCTCTCTTAAGGTCATGCCACAGCATTTCAATCGGGTTGAGGTCAGGACTTTGACTGGGCCACTCCAGAAGGCGTATTCTGTGCTGTTGAAGTCATTTTTTCATTGAATTACTTGTATGCTTTGGGTCATTGTCCTGTTGCATCACCCATCCTCTTCAGAGCTTCAGTTGGCAGACAGATGGTCGTACGTTTCCCTGCAAAATGTCTTGATAAACTCTGGAATTCATTTTCCCATCAATGACAACAATCCGTCCAGGCCCTGAGGCAGCAAAGCCCCAAACCATGATGCTCCCTCCGCCATGTTTTACAGTGGGGATGAGGTTTTGATGTTGGTTTGCTGTGCCTTTTTTTCTCCACACACAGTGTTGTGTGTTCTTCCCAAACAACTCAATTTAGTTTCATCTGTCCACAGTATATTTTGCCAGTAGTACTGTGGAACATCCAGGTGCTCTTTTGCAAACTTCAAACGTGCTGCAATATTTTTTTTTGGACAGCAATGGCTTCCTCCGTGGTGTCCTCCCATGTACTCCATTCTTGTTTAATATTTTCCTTATTGTAGATGTGTCAACAAAAATGTTAGCATGTGCCAGAGATTTCTGTAGGTCTTTAGCTGACACTCTAGGATTCTTCTTTACCTCATGAAGCATTCTGCGCTGTGCTCTTGCAGTCATTTTTACAGGACGACCACGCCTAGGGAGAGTAGCAACAGTGCTAAACTTTCTCCATTTGTAGACAGTCTGTCTTACCGTGGATACATGAACATCAAGGCTTTTGGAGATACTTTTGTAACCCTTTCCAGCTTCATGCAAGTCAACAATTCTTGATCGTAGGTCTTCTGAGAGGTCTTTTCTGCGAGGCATGGTTCACATCAGACAGTGCTTCTTGAAACCAGTAAACCCAAAACAGGTGTGTGTTTTTAAAGGGCAGGACAGCTGTCAGCAACACATCCAATATCATCCCACTGATTGGAGTCAAGGTTGGCTCACTCCTGGCTCCAATTAGCTCTTGGAGAAGTCATTAGGCTAGGGGCTCACATACTTTTTCCTCCCTGCACTGTGAATGTTTCCATGTTATGTTCAATTAAACCATGGCAACATCTAATGTTTGTGAAGTATTATTTTAAGCAGACTTTGTTTTTCTATTGTTGTGACTTAGGTGGAAGTTCAGAGCACATTTTCTGACCAATTCATGCAAAACTCTACGTAATCCCAAGGGGTTCACATACTTTTTCTTGCAACTGTATATTAGTAACTAGAAGACTCCTAGCCTAAAACAGCGGCTAAGCAACAAAGGGGCTTTGGAAATTTTTTAAACTGTAACTTTAAAGAACAAAGACCCGAGAAACAACTAATTTTGGAACAGAACTAAGAGACTTAATTTAGAGATATGGTAAAAGGACTTAACACTTTAAAAATTTGAATTGGACTAAGGGGGAAAAAAAAAGAAGGTTTGATACTTTTTTAACTAAAAGAAGAAAATAAAATGGATGGTTATATAATAAGAAATAAAATGGAGTCTTGCATGACTAATGGGAAATGTGGATTATAGAGAGAGACACCATCTGGCATAAAGAGGAACTTTGTAACCTCCCTTTGTTATGAGAACTTTGAGCTCTACAGAAAAAAAAAATTGCTGAACTGTGGAGGAGGATTTTTCTTTCCTGACTGCAAGCAGCTGGACTTTGGTGAAAAGAAGAGGAATCTACAATAGAACTCCTACAGTTGAACAAATAATAATTTGAATGTTGGCGTAGGAATAGAAGAAGGATTAAGCGCAGCCTTAAAAGAAAGAGATTTGATACATTATATCCAGAATAAAAATATGAAAAGAGATTTAATTGGACTTATGGAGAATAAAATTAAAAACTTGGAAAATGGAAGGAAATTTAGTTTGCAGATGAGGAAATGAAGATAATATGATTAAAAATAAAATAAAGATGATTGTAATAAATTAAAGGGAGGCTTTTATAGAAATTAAGAATGTTAAATGAAACTAATACATGTAAAGTTATGTTTAATGCAAGAATATGTTTTAATGGTAAAATGTTAAGGTAAAGAATAAGGGTGAATATGATTAATTGAAAATGCTAAAAGGAATTTAAAAATATACTTAAAAATATGTTTTAAGCAAGAACCATGTCTCAAGGTTAAAATGTTATGAATGCTAAGAAAAAGGATAAAGAAAAATATGATTAAATGAAAAGCAATACATAGATGGAGGGAAACAACAAAGAAAGGTTTAAGTAGAGATTGTTAAACCAACTATGAACATGCTGTATTTAACAGCCAAAAAGCTATAATATGCTGTATTGAACAGCCAAACAAATGGTCATGCTGGGTATCAGCCAAAATGAAACTTAATATGCCGTGTAACAGCCAAAAAACAAAAATAGAGATGCTGTGTTCAACAGCCAAACAAACCTTAATAATAATTTAATAATAATTAAATAATTAATGAATGTTTAATCTGTTTAATATAATTGTATGATTTATATTTTTAAAATATCCATCTAAGCAAATGAAAGAGAAAAATGAATTGATAACTGGTTAGGATTTGTTTTAATTTGTGACTGGAGCAAAAGTTTCTTTTTGAAAAGATGTGTTTTATGATTTTTTTTTTTAAAAAAATAAAAAAAATTATCTAAAAAAAAAAAGCAAAGCGGCCAGCTAAAAAGGCCAAGTAAAAGCAGAGACCTGGGCCTTGGAGTGCTCTACCACCTCTACTCAACCTTTCTAGCTGGCCGCTTTGCCTCCTTCATGCTAGGTTGGCCTGGTGCTCCAGGCAATGGCCTAATGGACCTGTGTGAGCTACTGGCGGCCGGGGTGGTGGCACAGCCCACAGAGGTGCCAAGGTGTGTTGGGTGCATGAGGGGAACACGCTCCACATGTGGGCCAAGGGCAAGACCTGCGAGGGACTGAGGAGATGACCAGTGGCTCCTCTCCAACTGCAAGCAAAAACAGACGGCATGGAGTAGGCGCGCCGATGCTGTCCGGCAGAAGCCACCCTATCCCCTGCTTCACCTTGTCTCGGCCCGCAATGGCAGTTGTCAGAGGCAGAGGTGGATGTGCCGGGCAGCCATCTGTCCTGTCCCAGCCATGTGGGATGGAGCAGGCACGTCTGATGGTCCACATCACGTGCCTCCCCCCTGATTCTGTCTGATGCTGGTGCTGCCGTCACCGCCACGCCTGCTTCTTGGAGGGTCAGCTTGTTGGGTTGAAGCAGGCTGTGGAACCCCTGTTGCTGGATATCTCCCTGTGCACACACACACGCACACATGTGAAAGGCTAGTGAGCGGGGCATGGAGACACTGGTGCGGGCGCGGTGCTGATCTGCAACCTGGTAGCATCCATCCAGGCTGGACCGCAGCGAGCCTTAGATCTGCAGCGCCGCCTTGGCCCCGCCCTCTGGGCATGTGCATAGGAGGCGAGCATGTGAGGACAGGCAGTCCTGGGTGAAAGAAAAGCAGCCAGGGACGCCAGGCCCCGCACGCTCGCCACCTGTGTACACACCAAAGGGTTTCTAAGGCTGGCTGCAATCCGGGCCGCATGTCATGCCACCAGGTTGCAAATCAGCGCCACACCAGGGCCAGGCTGAGGCCCCATGGGCCAGTCCTTCAATGTTTCTCCGGCGGCCCCATGCCCGCATGCCTGAAGTTTGATACCCCTGCTCTAAATAAAGTACATAATTTTTTTCATATTTATACATTTCTCAATGACATGCTGAAGTATCCAATCTGTAAGCCCTGCTCACCCCCGAGATAAGATATTTCTCAATTAATATTCATTGTCACCTTACTGCACTTTCAATATGCTTTCTACCTAACTTCTTTCCAGGTTCTCAAGTTTAACAAGTAAACTCCTGTAATTTTTGTATTCATTCCTATTGTATTTTTCTTTGTAGAACAGCACAGTAAGGCATTTAAGCCAGCTGGATGACTTTGGGCCAGTCTCTTTCTCTTAGCCCACCCACCTCATGAGGTTGTTGTGGGGAAAATAGGGAGCAACAGTATTAAGTACTCTCGCTGCCTTGAGTTACATATAAAAAAGGCAGGATAAAATATAATAGTCATATTTTGTGAAAAATGGCACAATAGCACTTATACTGAAAGGAAATTTATCATATGACTATAGTCTGCTTAGCAAATTACACTTTAAGAGAGAATCTGAAGTATTATTATACCTTGGTAGTTGTAAATTTATATGGACTTTGTGTACACATATTCCTAAATGTATAGGAACAATGTAATTTATATATTTCTTACTCAGTATTAAAAGTGTCATTTCTTTATATTATAAATACAATAGTTTGCTATAAAAATAGTATCTGTAACATATAGTGTCGAATATGATTTGAAGTTGATTTTATAATTAATTATAATTTAATATGTGATGTTGGTCTATTTAAACCTTTATCAGAAAAAATTTAACCTTCGGTGGCCCTATTTTGCAGGTAGTATTTCTTAAGCAGAAATGAAGAATAAAAAACAATCTTTTCAAAATGCAGACGATGACAAACATGAGGCTGCAAAAGGTAGCTAACTTATTATTTGATTTTCTGAAAGAAATGAGACTTGAAATATTCCACTATTGATATTCTAGATCAAATATATGCATTATTTTATTGATATTAACATCTTTCTGAAACTTCTGGATTTAGCTATTTCCTACAAGTCCTATCTTATAATTAACAATGTTGATAGGAGCTGGAGGTATTATCTCAGTCAGATTCTAGTCGAGAAGTTTTCTAATTTCCAAAATATTACAATTGTTTCTGTTATCATAGATTAACAATTGAAAAGGGCTATATGTCACTAGGAAATGATTCAGTAAAATATCTTGGACGTCTACATTTGGTGATTATTCTAGAAACACAGTACATATTAACTAAAATAATTGGTTCTTCCTTAAATTTTTTGGAATTCCTTCTCCATGTAATGATGTACTGTTATCTAAAAATAAATCAAGTTCTGACCATACATACATACTCATTCTATATAGTGAATTTCAGATTAGCTGTTTAATTTTTTCTTTATTTTCTGTATTTTTATTGTATAACTGTACATCAGTAATTTCAATCTACTTATATGTATTTCATAACAGATGAGGAGAATGAAGAAAACTGTTCTTGCTCCTCTGACTTTTTATCTGATGAAGATGATCGCTGCCCAATCTGTCTAAATTGTTTGGCAGAGCAGGAAGTTGGCTTTCCTGAAAATTGCAACCACATCTTCTGCATGGCCTGCATTCTTAAATGGGCTGAAGTAAGTCTTAAGAGTGGCAAACAAAATTTAAAAATAGTTTACTTAACTTTAAAAAAAACCTTAATAAAACTAATATATATATTTTTTGTTTTGGTTGGCATCCAAACAAATACTCCTGAACTTACAACCATTTCTTTTTTAAAAAAAAATATTTAAAATACGCAGTACAAAAAATAGAAAGGAGCAAAAAATAGAAAACTTTAACACACAACAAAAACAAACATACAAAAACAAATGCATCAAAGCTTAAACACTAATAACAGCTTTTCAACATTGGTATCTCTATCCTAATTAACTTCCATACACAAATTCTACTTTATCTATCACTATCTTAATTTACATCCTTATCTAAGTTATACTAACTTCTATTCAGTTTCGTGACATAATATTGCGTTTTAGCTTTACTCTCCAGCCAGGAATATCATCTATTCCAAATTAAATAATGCTCAGTGTCTTCCCTTTCCTAAATTTCCATGGATAATCTATCCATTTCTGCTATTCATATATTTTTAAAATTATAATTTGATCTGGGGGGATATCCGATTGTTTCCAATTTTGTGCTATGACGATCCTACTTGCAGTTAATATGTGCAATATGATATATTGTAAATTCTTTTCCATTTTCCCTTCCAAAATACTCAGGAGGAATAGTTCTGATTTTCTTTCTATCTTCCACCCAGTTATCTCTTCCAGCCATTTTTTTATCTTCCACCAACATTTCCTAATCTTAGGGCAGGTCCACCAGTTCTTTAACAACCATTTGAAGTTACAACAGCACTGAAAAAAATGAGTTACGACCAGTCCTCACATTTAGGACTGTCATAGAGGCACTGCAGTCACATGATCAAAATTTGATCAATTGTTGAAATTTGCACTCAGCATATATTTAGGATGGTAGCAATGTCCTAAGGTCACATGATCACCATTTGGAACCTTTCCAGGGAGCTTCCAACAAGCAAAGTCTGTGGGGGCAGCCAGATTCACTTAACAACTATGGTAAAAATCATAAAATCCAAGTAATGTATGCTTATACCATATTGCTCTCTCTCTCTCTCTCTCTCTCTCTCTCTCTCTCTCTCTCTCTCTCTCTCTCTCTCTCTCTCTATATATATATATATATATATATATATATATATATATATATATATATATTATATTGCTTAGCAATAATTGTGTTTGTAAATTGAGGACCACCTATACTCATGCATAGTATTTTGTAAGCATTAAATTTTGATATGTATTGAAAGTTTGCTTTGGAATATAAAAAAATATTTCAAAAGCAATATAGACAGTGATTGATAGATCAAGTCCAGTTTTTAAAACAACTTCACTCTCATACCAGAGCATTCTTAAAGTAGCTCTTTGAAGAGTAGCCCAAATGTAAATTGTGCCACACTCTTTGCATACAGGTATAAAAGGGCCTTAATTTCTTAAAGCAATTCTTGTAAACAGTAGTATCACATCTTCCTCTGTTCTGAAAGATACTATAATACCTTTTACTGATCCCTTGTCACTTTTTATTTCCATTGCTTAAAATAAGCGCTCATTGATTCAGTAGGACAATTCTGTTTTATAAATATAATTTTTATTAAAGATATTTAATAAGAAAAATAATAACACATTTTAGAAAATATTATTTATTTATTTATTTTATTTATTTATTTATTTTATTTCTATACCGCCCTTCTCCCGAAGGACTCAGGGCGGTGTACAGTCTAATTAAAAACACAAAGACAGACAAAATTTAAAAATAATTAAAATTATTAAATAATAGGCCCAATTTATAAAACCCCAAATTTAAAATCCCATTTAAAACCAATTAAAATCTTTACATTGATAGCCCAGCCTGGCGGAACAACATGGTTTTGAGGGCCCAGCAAAACACACAGAGATCAGAGAGTTTACGAATTTCTGAGGGCAGATCATTCCAAAGGGCAGGGGCTCCCACAGAGAAGGCCCTCCCCCTGGGTGTCGCCAGCCGACATAATTTAGCCGATGGCACCCTGAAAAGACCCTCTCTGTGGGAGCGAAGTGGCCGGTGGGAGGCTACTGGTGGCAGAAGACGGTCTCGAAGGTATCCAGGTCCAATGCCATGGAGCGCTTTAAAGGTGGTAACCAACACCTTGAATCACACCCGGAAGACCGCTGGGGGCCAGTGCAGCTCGCGCAGGAGGGGTGTCATGTGGGCACAAGTTGCGCCCATAACCACCCGCGCGGCCGCATTCTGGACCAGTTGGAACCTCCGGGTGCTTTTCAAGGGGAGCTCCATGTAGAGAGCATTGCAGTAGTCCAGTTGGGAGGTGACAAGGGCATGAGTGACTGTGCGCAAGGCACAGTCCAGAAAGGGCCGCAATTGGCGGATCAGGCGAACCTGATAAAAAGCCCCCCTGGCCACAGCCGTCATATGTTCTTCTAAAGACAGCCGTGCGTCCAGGAGGACGCCCAGATTGCGGGCCCTCTCTGTGTGGGGTAAAGACTCACCCCCAATAGTCAGCAATGGCACCAGCTGACTATATCGTGACGCCGGGAACCACAGCCACTCGGTCTTGGAGGGGTTGAGTCTGAGCCTATTTTTCCCCATCCCGACCCGCACGTCCTAGTGAAATAGTGAATAGATAAGAAAGTAAGAGAAAATTAGAAAATAAAAAGGAGTGAAAGAAAAAGAATAAAAAAGCTTATAAATAAAAGAATAAAAATAAAAAGAATAAAAATGCTTATAAATGCATTTATATTTTATCCTCTCTGTCCAAGATTACATCATAATTTCCTTCTTTTCATAGTCTATTCTTAGTAGGATTTAATTCTGAATAAATATTCATATGATTGTACAATGTCCCTGCAGCTTGCTCTTGTATTTTTTATTCATTCATTTAAAATATTTACATGACTGCTGAAGGTGTTCTGGTCCCATGAATACTAAATAGTGATTAATACTTATTGTAAACATAAACACCAAACTCGTTCCTTTCTTTTGCTGTATAGAACTAAAGAAATACTCTCTCTTCTTTATAGTTGGAGATTAAAATCCCGAGTTTCTATAATTATTTTAAATGCTGTTCCAAACAGAAATATTGCAGATAGAAACTTATATCTAGCTTGTACAGAGGATTGATGTAATGGAAAAATATTGAGCCATGTGACACGCATCCTCTTTATTGCCAAAAAACAGCTAGATACAGGTGTATCATTGTCCCATTAAAAATTACATTGGATCATAATATTCTTTATAATATTTTGGATTAATCTGAAAGTTAAATAAGATGCCAGAATAATACTTTCATTTGTATAGAACAAATATTAATTTTTAGTTGTTAGCAAAAAAAACATAAGCTTCAATCTAAGCATTCTCTAACCACAGCAAAACCGTTCCAGTTATTCTTTAGCTATCATTTGCATAATTTATCCAGAAAACTTCAAAAGTGTTTTCCTTTCAATACTACTGTAAAACCATTTCTGTTCAGAAATAAATCTTTTTTTAATTCGAGTTTATTTCTGAGTATGCATCTATTTTTTTCAATCCTACTAGGTAGACCAGACCAGAAAATCAACTCCATAGAAAAAAATTATTTTATTGAAACAGGCTGAAATAGCAGAATCTCTTGCAAACATGGTTCTGTTTTACATCACCACCACTTCTTAAGCCACAGTGAATCAGAGAGGAATCTGCCTGAGTCTTTTCCCAATGCTCTTGTGCTTTCAGGGTTTAAGGAATGTTTCAGCCCTCTTTCTTTATGTAACAGTTCATGTGTAACTCTATCAAGGTCCTCTCCCTTATTCTTTACAATTAATTGCAGCCAAATTGATGCTGCAGTCTATGCTGGATCCCATATTCAGTCTGGAGTTAGCTGCCACCACACTCAAATAAATAACTTGTGTTTGTGGTTATGTACGTATGTTCTTTAATTTTAATTTTTTTTACTAATTAGAAAAGCAATAGAAAAAACAAAAAAGGAAATGAATATGTGTACATACATTAAAAGCATACATTAATCCCTAACTCATAAGTTATTTATTCCTGTGAGGAGTTAGTATTGTTTTGTAACTTCTGTAAGGAAAAGGTTGAAATAAAAATTTAAAATATGAAGGACTCTATAGGAAAAAGCATTCAAGTAAACCAATTTTTAGTTCATTATTTTTTTATTTTTTTCCTAATCACTAACTCTTTTTATATATTTTTATACTATGCTTTAAACAGCTACAATTCTATTTAAGTTATTTTAATTATTTTTTAAATTGTTTCTTCAAAAACCATATTCTAAGTGCCATAGTTTTTTGCCATGTAATATGGCAAAGCCTTGCCATGTAATATATTTTTATATAAGGAATCCATTTCTCATACTATATGTAGGGGGTGGGGGGGATCTAACCAAAAAAATCAATTTTTCCTAGAAAGAAAAGTTACTTAAGCTTTCCAAAATAATAAAATTGAAACAACTATTTACTTCCACCTCCTCAAAAGAAATTATGTAACTGCTAAATATTTGAGGGAATTATATTGTTATTCTACTCATGGAATGGTTCTTAATTTTGCTCATTCTGTGTTAATTCAAGGATCATCCAAGCATTTGTGGGTTATCTCTGTGAGT
>NW_027257326.1:0-26968 GCF_029215685.1 Pituophis catenifer annectens
TGACTTAAATGGAAAAACCAATGCTAGGATGAGTTTCGCGGTGGAATTCCATGCTTAAAAAGGTTATTATTTGCTGTTTTTAAAAATCGAGTGTTTTTGGTGCCCGAGGAAGAAAACGCGTGATGCCGCGGTCAGAGAAAAGCTGCTCTGGAGCAAAAAATTTTTTTTGACTTAAAATGGAAAAACCAATGCTAGGATGAGTTTCGGGGTGGAATTCCATGCTTAAAAATGTTATTATTTGCTGTTTTTAAAAATCGAGTGTTTTTGGTGCCCCGAGGAAGAAAACGCGTGATGCCGCGGTCAGAAAAAAAGCTGCTCAGGAGCAAAAAAATTTTTTTCACTTAAATGGAAAAACGGATGCTAGGATGAGTTTCGGGGTCGAATTCCATGCTTAAAAATGTTATTATTTGCTGTTTTTAAAAATCGAGTGTTTTTGGTGCCCGAGGAAGAAAACGCGTGATGCCGCGGTCAGAAAAAAAGCTGCTCTGGAGCAAAAAATTTTTTTTGACTTAAATGGGAAAACGGATACTAGGATGAGTTTCGGGGTGGAATTCCATGCTTAAAAATGTTATTATTTGCTGTTTTTAAAAATCGAGTGTTTTTGGTGCCCGAGGAAGAAAACGCGTGATGCCGCGGTCAGAAAAAAAGCTGCTCTGGAGCAAAAAATTTTTTTGACTTAAATGGAAAAACCAATGCTAGGATGAGTTTCGGGGTGGAATTCCATGCTTAAAAATGTTATTATTTGCTGTTTTTAAAAATCGAGTGTTTTTGGTGCCCGAGGAAGAAAACGCGTGATGCCGCGGTCAGAAAAAAAGCTGCTCTGGAGCGAAAAATTTTTTTTTGACTTAAATGGAAAAACCAATGCTAGGATGAGTTTCGGGGTGGAATTCCATGCTTAAAAATGTTATTATTTGCTGTTTTTAAAATCGAGTGTTTTTGGTGCCCGAGGAAGAAAACGCGTGATGCCGCGGTCAGAGAAAAAGCTGCTCAGGACCGAAAAATTTTTTTTGACTAAAATGGAAAAACCAATGCTAGGATGAGTTTCGGGGTGGAATTCCATGCTTAAAAATGTTATTATTTGCTGTTTTTAAAAATCGAGTGTTTTTGGTGCCCGAGGAAGAAAACGCGTGATGCCGCAGTCAGAGAAAAAGCTGCTCAGGACCGAAAATTTTTTTTTGACTTAAATGGAAAAACCAATGCTAGGATGAGTTTCGGGGTGGAATTCCATGCTTAAAAATGTTATTATTTGCTGTTTTTAAAAATCGAGTGTTTTTGGTGCCCGAGGAAGAAAACGCGTGATGCCGCGGTCAGAAAAAAAGCTGCTCTGGAGCGAAAAAATTTTTTTGACTTAAATGGAAAAACCAATGCTAGGATGAGTTTCGGGGTGGAATTCCATGCTTAAAAATGTTATTATTTGCTGTTTTTAAAAATCGAGTGTTTTTGGTGCCCGAGGAAGAAAACGCGTGATGCCGCGGTCAGAGAAAAAGCTGCTCAGACCGAAAAAATTTTTTTGACTAAAATGGAAAAACCAATGCTAGGATGAGTTTCGGGGTGGAATTCCATGCTTAAAAATGTTATTATTTGCTGTTTTTAAAAATCGAGTGTTTTTGGTGCCCGAGGAAGAAAACGCGTGATGCCGCGGTCAGAAAAAAAGCTGCTCAGGAGGAAAAAAATTTTTTTTTGACTTAAATGGAAAAACGGATGCTAGAATGTGTTTCGGGGTCGAATTCCATGCTTAAAAATGTTATTATTTGCTGTTTTTAAAAAACGAGTGTTTTTGGTGCCCGAGGAAGAATACGCGTGATGCCGCGGTCAGAAAAAAAGCTGCTCTGGAGCAAAAATTTTTTTTTGACTTAAATGGAAAAACCAATGCTAGGATGAGTTTCGGGGTGGAATTCCATGCTTAAAAAGGTTATTATTTGCTGTTTTAAAAATTGAGTGTTTTTGGTGCCCGAGGAAGAAAACGCGTGATGCCGCGGTCAGAAAAAAAGCTGCTCTGGAGCAAAAAATTTTTTTTGACTTAAATGGGAAAACGGATACTAGGATGAGTTTCGGGGGTGGAATTCCATGCTTAAAAATGTTATTATTTTCTGTTTTTAAAAATCGAGTGTTTTTGGTGCCCGAGGAAGAAAACGCGTGATGCCCGCGGTCAGAAAAAAAGCTGCTCTGGAGCAAAAAAATTTTTTGACTTAAATGGAAAAACCAATGCTAGGATGAGTTTCGGGGTGGAATTCCATGCTTAAAAATGTTATTATTTGCTGTTTTTAAAAATCGAGTGTTTTTGGTGCCCGAGGAAGAAAACGCGTGATGCCGCGGTCAGAAAAAAAGCTGCTCTGGAGCGAAAAATTTTTTTTGACTTAAATGGAAAAACCAATGCTAGGATGAGTTTCGGGGTGGAATTCCATGCTTAAAAATGTTATTATTTGCTGTTTTAAAAATCGAGTGTTTTTGGTGCCCGAGGAAGAAAACGCGTGATGCCGCGGGTCAGAAAAAAAGCTGCTCTGGAGCAAAAAATTTTTTTGACTTAAATGGAAAAACGGATACTAGGATGAGTTTCGGGGTGGAATTCCATGCTTAAAAATGTTATTATTTGCTGTTTTTAAAAATTGAGTGTTTTTGGTGCCCGAGGAAGAAAACGCGTGATTCCGCGGTCAGAAAAAAAGCTGCTCAGGAGGAAAAAAATTTTTTGACTTAAATGGAAAAACGGATGCTAGGATGAGTTTCGGGGTGGAATTCCATGCTTAAAAATGTTATTATTTGCTGTTTTTAAAAATCGAGTGTTTTTGGTGCCTGAGGAAGAAATGGCGTGATGCCGCGGTCAGAAAAAAAGCTGCTCTGGAGCGAAAATTTTTTTTTGACTTAAATGGAAAAACCAATGCTAGGATGAGTTTTGGGGTGGAATTCCATGCTTAAAAATGTTATTATTTGCTGTTTTTAAAAATCGAGTGTTTTTGGTGCCCGAGGAAGAAAACGCGTGATGCCGCGGTCAGAAAAAAAGCTGCTCTGGAGCGAAATTTTTTTTTTGACTAAAATGGAAAAACCAATGCTAGGATGAGTTTTGGGGTGGAATTCCATGCTTAAAAATGTTATTATTTGCTGTTTTTAAAAATCGAGTGTTTTTGGTGCCCGAGGAAGAAAACGCGTGATGCCGCGGTCAGAAAAAAAGCTGCTCAGGAGCAAAAAATTTTTTTCACTTAAATGGAAAAACGGATGCTAGGATGAGTTTCGGGGTCGAATTCCATGCTTAAAAATGTTATTATTTGCTGTTTTTAAAAATCGAGTGTTTTTGGTGCCCGAGGAAGAAAACGCGTGATGCCGCGGTCAGAAAAAAAGCTGCTCTGGAGCAAAAATTTTTTTTTGACTTAAATGGAAAAAACCAATGCTAGGATGAGTTTCGCGGTGGAATTCCATGCTTAAAAAGGTTATTATTTGCTGTTTTTAAAAATCGAGTGTTTTTGGTGCCCGAGGAAGAAAACGCGTGATGCCGCGGTCAGAGAAAAGCTGCTCTGGAGCAAAAAATTTTTTTTGACTTAAATGGAAAAACCAATGCTAGGATGAGTTTCGGGGTGGAATTCCATGCTTAAAAATGTTATTATTTGCTGTTTTTAAAAATCGAGTGTTTTTGGTGCCCGAGGAAGAAAACGCGTGATGCCGCGGTCAGAAAAAAAGCTGCTCAGGAGCAAAAAAATTTTTTTCACTTAAATGGAAAAACGGATGCTAGGATGAGTTTCGGGGTCGAATTCCATGCTTAAAAATGTTATTATTTGCTGTTTTTAAAAATCGAGTGTTTTTGGTGCCCGAGGAAGAAAACGCGTGATGCCGCGGTCAGAAAAAAAGCTGCTCTGGAGCAAAAAATTTTTTTTGACTTAAATGGGAAAACGGATACTAGGATGAGTTTCGGGGTGGAATTCCATGCTTAAAAATGTTATTATTTGCTGTTTTTAAAAATCGAGTGTTTTTGGTGCCCGAGGAAGAAAACGCGTGATGCCGCGGTCAGAAAAAAAGCTGCTCTGGAGCAAAAATTTTTTTTGACTTAATGGAAAAACCAATGCTAGGATGAGTTTCGGGGTGGAATTCCATGCTTAAAAATGTTATTATTTGCTGTTTTTAAAAATCGAGTGTTTTTGGTGCCCGAGGAAGAAAACGCGTGATGCCGCGGTCAGAAAAAAAGCTGCTCTGGAGCGAAAAATTTTTTTTGACTTAAATGGAAAAACCAATGCTAGGATGAGTTTCGGGGTGGAATTCCATGCTTAAAAATGTTATTATTTGCTGTTTTTAAAAATCGAGTGTTTTTGGTGCCCGAGGAAGAAAACGCATGATTGCCGCGGTCAGAGAAAAAGCTGCTCAGGACCGAAAAATTTTTTTTGACTAAAATGGAAAAACCAATGCTAGGATGAGTTTCGGGGTGGAATTCCATGCTTAAAAATGTTATTATTTGCTGTTTTTAAAAATCGAGTGTTTTTGGTGCCCGAGGAAGAAAACGCGTGATGCCGCAGTCAGAGAAAAAGCTGCTCAGGACCGAAAATTTTTTTTTGACTTAAATGGAAAAACCAATGCTAGGATGAGTTTCGGGGTGGAATTCCATGCTTAAAAATGTTATTATTTGCTGTTTTTAAAAATCGAGTGTTTTTGGTGCCCGAGGAAGAAAACGCGTGATGCCGCGGTCAGAAAAAAAGCTGCTCTGGAGCGAAAAAAATTTTTTTGACTTAAATGGAAAAACCAATGCTAGGATGAGTTTCGGGGTGGAATTCCATGCTTAAAAATGTTATTATTTGCTGTTTTTAAAAATCGAGTGTTTTTGGTGCCCGAGGAAGAAAACGCGTGATGCCGCGGTCAGAGAAAAAGCTGCTCAGACCGAAAAAATTTTTTTGACTAAAATGGAAAAACCAATGCTAGGATGAGTTTCGGGGTGGAATTCCATGCTTAAAAATGTTATTATTTGCTGTTTTTAAAAATCGAGTGTTTTTGGTGCCCGAGGAAGAAAACGCGTGATGCCGCGGTCAGAAAAAAAGCTGCTCAGGAGGAAAAAAATTTTTTTTGACTTAAATGGAAAAACGGATGCTAGAATGTGTTTCGGGGTCGAATTCCATGCTTAAAAATGTTATTATTTGCTGTTTTTAAAAAACGAGTGTTTTTGGTGCCCGAGGAAGAATACGCGTGATGCCTGCGGTCAGAAAAAAAGCTGCTCTGGAGCAAAAATTTTTTTTTGACTTAAATGGAAAAACCAATGCTAGGATGAGTTTCGGGGTGGAATTCCATGCTTAAAAAGGTTATTATTTGCTGTTTTTAAAAATTGAGTGTTTTTGGTGCCCGAGGAAGAAAACGCGTGATGCCGCGGTCAGAAAAAAAGCTGCTCTGGAGCAAAAAATTTTTTTTGACTTAAATGGGAAAACGGATACTAGGATGAGTTTCGGGGGTGGAATTCCATGCTTAAAAATGTTATTATTTTCTGTTTTTAAAAATCGAGTGTTTTTGGTGCCCGAGGAAGAAAACGCGTGATGCCGCGGTCAGAAAAAAAGCTGCTCTGGAGCAAAAAATTTTTTGACTTAAATGGAAAAACCAATGCTAGGATGAGTTTCGGGGTGGAATTCCATGCTTAAAAATGTTATTATTTGCTGTTTTTAAAAATCGAGTGTTTTTGGTGCCCGAGGAAGAAAACGCGTGATGCCGCGGTCAGAAAAAAAGCTGCTCTGGAGCGAAAAATTTTTTTTGACTTAAATGGAAAAACCAATGCTAGGATGAGTTTCGGGGTGGAATTCCATGCTTAAAAATGTTATTATTTGCTGTTTTTAAAAATCGAGTGTTTTTGGTGCCCGAGGAAGAAAACGCGTGATGCCGCGGTCAGAAAAAAAGCTGCTCTGGAGCAAAAAATTTTTTTTGACTTAAATGGAAAAACGGATACTAGGATGAGTTTCGGGGTGGAATTCCATGCTTAAAAATGTTATTATTTGCTGTTTTTAAAATTGAGTGTTTTTGGTGCCCGAGGAAGAAAACGCGTGATTCCGCGGTCAGAAAAAAAGCTGCTCAGGAGGAAAAAAATTTTTTTGACTTAAATGGAAAAACGGATGCTAGGATGAGTTTCGGGGTGGAATTCCATGCTTAAAAATGTTATTATTTGCTGTTTTTAAAAATCGAGTGTTTTTGGTGCCTGAGGAAGAAATGGCGTGATGCCGCGGTCAGAAAAAAAGCTGCTCTGGAGCGAAAATTTTTTTTTGACTTAAATGGAAAAACCAATGCTAGGATTGGGGTGGAATTCCATGCTTAAAATGTTATTATTTGCTGTTTTTAAAAATCGAGTGTTTTTGGTGCCCGAGGAAGAAAACGCGTGATGCCGCGGTCAGAAAAAAAAGCTGCTCAGGAGCAAAAAATTTTTTTTCACTTAAATGGAAAAACGGATGCTAGGATGAGTTTCGGGGTCGAATTCCATGCTTAAAAATGTTATTATTTGCTGTTTTTAAAAATCGAGTGTTTTTGGTGCCCGAGGAAGAAAACGGCGTGATGCCGCGGTCAGAAAAAAAGCTGCTCTGGAGCAAAAAATTTTTTTTTGACTTAAATGGAAAAACCAATGCTAGGATGAGTTTCGGGGTGGAATTCCATGCTTAAAAAAGGTTATTATTTGCTGTTTTTAAAAATCGAGTGTTTTTGGTGCCCGAGGAAGAAAACGCGTGATGCCGCGGTCAGAAAAAAAGCTGCTCTGGAGCGAAAAATTTTTTTTGACTTAAATGGAAAAACCAATGCTAGGATGAGTTTCGGGGTGGAATTCCATGCTTAAAAAGGTTATTATTTGCTGTTTTTAAAAATCGAGTGTTTTTGGTGCCCGAAGGAAGAAAACGCGTGATGCCGCGGTCAGAGAAAAAGCTGCTCAGGACCGAAAATTTTTTTTTGACTAAAATGGAAAAACCAATGCTAGGATGAGTTTCGGGGGGTGGAATTCCATGCTTAAAAATGTTATCATTTGCTGTTTTTAAAAATCGAGTGTTTTTGGTGCCCGAGGAAGAAAACGCGTGATGCCGCAGTCAGAGAAAAAGCTACTCAGGACCGAAAATTTTTTTTTGACTTAAATGGAAAAACCAATGCTAGGATGAGTTTCGGGGTGGAATTCCATGCTTAAAAATGTTATTATTTGCTGTTTTTAAAAATCGAGTGTTTTTGGTGCCCGAGGAAGAAAACGCGTGATGCCGCGGTCAGAAAAAAAGCTGCTCAGGAGGAAAAAAAATTTTTTTGACTTAAATGGAAAAACGGATGCTAGAATGTGTTTCGGGGTCGAATTCCATGCTTAAAAATGTTATTATTTGCTGTTTTTAAAAATCGAGTGTTTTTGGTGCCCGAGGAAGAAAACGCGTGATGCCGCGGTCAGAAAAAAAGCTGCTCTGGAGCAAAAAAAATTTTTTGACTTAAATGGGAAAACGGATACTAGGATGAGTTTCGGGGTGGAATTCCATGCTTAAAAATGTTATTATTTGCTGTTTTTAAAAATCGAGTGTTTTTGGTGCCCGAGGAAGAAAACGCGTGATGCCGCGGTCAGAAAAAAAGCTGCTCTGGAGCAAAAAAAATTTTTTGACTTAAATGGAAAAACCAATGCTAGGATGAGTTTCGGGGTGGAATTCCATGCTTAAAAATGTTATTATTTGCTGTTTTTAAAAATCGAGTGTTTTTGGTGCCCGAGGAAGAAAACGCGTGATGCCGCGGTCAGAAAAAAAGCTGCTCAGGAGCAAAAAAATTTTTTTCACTTAAATGGAAAAACGGATGCTAGGATGAGTGAGTTTCGGGGTCGAATTCCATGCTTAAAAATGTTATTATTTGCTGTTTTTAAAAATCGAGTGTTTTTGGTGCCTGAGGAAGAAAACGCGTGATGCCGCGGTCAGAAAAAAAGCTGCTCTGGAGCAAAAAATTTTTTTTGACTTAAATGGAAAAACCAATGCTAGGATGAGTTTCGGGGTGGAATTCCATGCTTAAAAAGGTTATTTGCTGTTTTTAAAAATCGAGTGTTTTTGGTGCCCGAGGAAGAAAACGCGTGATGCCGCGGTCAGAAAAAAAGCTGCTCTGGAGCGAAAAATTTTTTTTGACTTAAATGGAAAAACCAATGCTAGGATGAGTTTCGGGGTGGAATTCCATGCTTAAAAATGTTATTATTTGCTGTTTTTAAAAATCGAGTGTTTTTGGTGCCCGAGGAAGAAAACGCGTGATGCCGCGGTCAGAAAAAAAGCTGCTCAGGAGCAAAAAATTTTTTTTCACTTAAATGAAAAACGGATGCTAGGATGAGTTTCGGGGTCGAATTCCATGCTTAAAAATGTTATTATTTGCTGTTTTTAAAAATCGAGTGTTTTTGGTGCCTGAGGAAGAAAACGCGTGATGCCGCGGTCAGAAAAAAAGCTGCTCTGGAGCAAAAAATTTTTTTTGACTTAAATGGAAAAACCAATGCTAGGATGAGTTTCGGGGTGGAATTCCATGCTTAAAAAGGTTATTATTTGCTGTTTTTAAAAATCGAGTGTTTTTGGTGCCCGAGGAAGAAAACGCGTGATGCCGCGGTCAGAAAAAAAGCTGCTCTGGAGCGAAAAATTTTTTTTTGACTTAAATGGAAAAACCAATGCTAGGATGAGTTTCGGGGTGGAATTCCATGCTTAAAAATGTTATTATTTGCTGTTTTTAAAAATCGAGTGTTTTTGGTGCCCGAGGAAGAAAACGCGTGATGCCGCGGTCAGAGAAAAAGCTGCTCAGGACCGAAAAATTTTTTTTGACTAAAATGGAAAAACCAATGCTAGGATGAGTTTCGGGGTGGAATTCCATGCTTAAAAATGTTATCATTTGCTGTTTTTAAAATCGAGTGTTTTTGGTGCCCGAGGAAGAAAACGCGTGATGCCGCAGTCAGAGAAAAAGCTACTCAGGACCGAAAATTTTTTTTTGACTTAAATGGAAAAACCAATGCTAGGATGAGTTTCGGGGTGGAATTCCATGCTTAAAAATGTTATTATTTGCTGTTTTTAAAAATCGAGTGTTTTTGGTGCCCGAGGAAGAAAACGCGTGATGCCGCGGTCAGAAAAAAAGCTGCTCAGGAGGAAAAAATTTTTTTTGACTTAAATGGAAAAAAGGATGCTAGAATGTGTTTCGGGGTCGAATTCCATGCTTAAAAATGTTATTATTTGCTGTTTTTAAAAATCGAGTGTTTTTGGTGCCCGAGGAAGAAAACGCGTGATGCCGCGGTCAGAAAAAAAGCTGCTCTGGAGCAAAAAAAATTTTTTGACTTAAATGGGAAAACGGATACTAGGATGAGTTTCGGGGTGGAATTCCATGCTTAAAAATGTTATTATTTGCTGTTTTTTAAAAATCGAGTGTTTTTGGTGCCCGAGGAAGAAAACGCGTGATGCCGCGGTCAGAAAAAAAGCTGCTCTGGAGCAAAAAATTTTTTTTGACTTAAATGGAAAAACCAATGCTAGGATGAGTTTCGGGGTGGAATTCCATGCTTAAAAATGTTATTATTTGCTGTTTTTAAAAATCGAGTGTTTTTGGTGCCCGAGGAAGAAAACGCGTGATGCCGCGGTCAGAAAAAAAGCTGCTCTGGAGCGAAATTTTTTTTTGACTAAAATGGAAAAACCAATGCTAGGATGAGTTTTGGGGTGGAATTCCATGCTTAAAAATGTTATTATTTGCTGTTTTTAAAAATCGAGTGTTTTTGGTGCCCGAGGAAGAAAACGCGTGATGCCGCGGTCAGAAAAAAAGCTGCTCAGGAGCAAAAAAATTTTTTTCACTTAAATGGAAAACGGATGCTAGGATGAGTTTCGGGGTCGAATTCCATGCTTAAAAATGTTATTATTTGCTGTTTTTAAAAATCGAGTGTTTTTGGTGCCCGAGGAAGAAAACGCGTGATGCCGCGGTCAGAAAAAAAGCTGCTCTGGAGCAAAAATTTTTTTTTGACTTAAATGGAAAAACCAATGCTAGGATGAGTTTCGCGGTGGAATTCCATGCTTAAAAAGGTTATTATTTGCTGTTTTTAAAAATCGAGTGTTTTGGTGCCCGAGGAAGAAAACGCGTGATGCCGCGGTCAGAGAAAAGCTGCTCTGGAGCAAAAAATTTTTTTTGACTTAAATGGAAAAACCAATGCTAGGATGAGTTTCGGGGTGGAATTCCATGCTTAAAAATGTTATTATTTGCTGTTTTTAAAAATCGAGTGTTTTTGGTGCCCGAGGAAGAAAACGCGTGATGCCGCGGTCAGAAAAAAAGCTGCTCAGGAGCAAAAAAATTTTTTTCACTTAAATGGAAAAACGGATGCTAGGATGAGTTTCGGGGTCGAATTCCATGCTTAAAAATGTTATTATTTGCTGTTTTTAAAAATCGAGTGTTTTTGGTGCCCGAGGAAGAAAACGCGTGATGCCGCGGTCAGAAAAAAAAGCTGCTCTGGAGCAAAAAATTTTTTTTGACTTAAATGGGAAAACGGATACTAGGATGAGTTTCGGGGTGGAATTCCATGCTTAAAAATGTTATTATTTGCTGTTTTTAAAAATCGAGTGTTTTTGGTGCCCGAGGAAGAAAACGCGTGATGCCGCGGTCAGAAAAAAAAGCTGCTCTGGAGCAAAAAATTTTTTTTGACTTAAATGGAAAAACCAATGCTAGGATGAGTTTCGGGGTGGGAATTCCATGCTTAAAAATGTTATTATTTGCTGTTTTTAAAAATCGAGTGTTTTTGGTGCCCGAGGAAGAAAACGCGTGATGCCGCGGTCAGAAAAAAAGCTGCTCTGGAGCGAAAAATTTTTTTTTGACTTAATGGAAAAACCAATGCTAGGATGAGTTTCGGGGTGGAATTCCATGCTTAAAAATGTTATTATTTGCTGTTTTTAAAAATCGAGGTGTTTTTGGTGCCCGAGGAAGAAAACGCGTGATGCCGCGGTCAGAGAAAAAGCTGCTCAGGACCGAAAAATTTTTTTTTGACTAAAATGGAAAAACCAATGCTAGGATGAGTTTCGGGGTGGAATTCCATGCTTAAAAATGTTATTATTGCTGTTTTTAAAAATCGAGTGTTTTTGGTGCCCGAGGAAGAAAACGCGTGATGCCGCAGTCAGAGAAAAAGCTGCTCAGGACCGAAAATTTTTGTTTTGACTTAAATGGAAAAACCAATGCTAGGATGAGTTTCGGGGTGGAATTCCATGCTTAAAATGTTATTATTTGCTGTTTTTAAAAATCGAGTGTTTTTTGGTGCCCGAGGAAGAAAACGCGTGATGCCGCGGTCAGAAAAAAAGCTGCTCTGGAGCGAAAAAATTTTTTTGACTTAAATGGAAAAACCAATGCTAGGATGAGTTTCGGGGTGGAATTCCATGCTTAAAAATGTTATTATTTGCTGTTTTTAAAAATCGAGTGTTTTTGGTGCCCGAGGAAGAAAACGCGTGATGCCGCGGTCAGAGAAAAAGCTGCTCAGACCGAAAAAATTTTTTTGACTAAAATGGAAAAACCAATGCTAGGATGAGTTTCGGGGTGGAATTCCATGCTTAAAAATGTTATTATTTGCTGTTTTTAAAAATCGAGTGTTTTTGGTGCCCGAGGAAGAAAACGCGTGATGCCGCGGTCAGAAAAAAAGCTGCTCAGGAGGAAAAAAATTTTTTTTGACTTAAATGGAAAAACGGATGCTAGGATGAGTTTCGGGTCGAATTCCATGCTTAAAAATGTTATTATTTGCTGTTTTTAAAAATCGAGTGTTTTTGGTGCCCGAGGAAGAAAACGCGTGATGCCGCGGTCAGAAAAAAAGCTGCTCTGGAGCGAAAAATTTTTTTTGACTAAAATGGAAAAACCAATGCTAGGATGTGTTTCGGGGTCGAATTCCATGCTTAAAAATGTTATTATTTGCTGTTTTTAAAAATCGAGTGTTTTTGGTGCCCGAGGAAGAAAACGCGTGATGCCGCGGTCAGAAAAAAAGCTGCTCTGGAGCAAAAAAAATTTTTTGACTTAAATGGGAAAACGGATACTAGGATGAGTTTCGGGGTGGAATTCCATGCTTAAAAATGTTATTATTTGCTGTTTTTAAAAATCGAGTGTTTTTGGTGCCCGAGGAAGAAAACGCGTGATGCCGCGGTCAGAGAAAAAGCTGCTCAGGACCGAAAAATTTTTTTTGACTAAAATGGAAAAACCAATGCTAGGATGAGTTTCGGGGTGGAATTCCATGCTTAAAAATGTTATCATTTGCTGTTTTTAAAAATCGAGTGTTTTTGGTGCCCGAGGAAGAAAACGCGTGATGCCGCAGTCAGAGAAAAAGCTACTCAGGACCGAAAATTTTTTTTTGACTTAAATGGAAAAAACCAATGCTAGGATGAGTTTCGGGGTGGAATTCCATGCTTAAAAATGTTATTATTTGCTGTTTTTAAAAATCGAGTGTTTTTGGTGCCCGAGGAAGAAAACGCGTGATGCCGCGGTCAGAAAAAAAGCTGCTCAGGAGGAAAAAAATTTTTTTTGACTTAAATGGAAAAACGGATGCTAGAATGTGTTTCGGGGTCGAATTCCATGCTTAAAAATGTTATTATTTGCTGTTTTTAAAAAACGAGTGTTTTTGGTGCCCGAGGAAGAATACGCGTGATGCCGCGGTCAGAAAAAAAGCTGCTCTGGAGCAAAAATTTTTTTTTGACTTAAATGGAAAAACCAATGCTAGGATGAGTTTCGGGGTGGAATTCCATGCTTAAAAAGGTTATTATTTGCTGTTTTTAAAAATTGAGTGTTTTTGGTGCCCGAGGAAGAAAACGCGTGATGCCGCGGTCAGAAAAAAAGCTGCTCTGGAGCAAAAAAATTTTTTTGACTTAAATGGGGAAAACGGATACTAGGATGAGTTTCGGGGTGGAATTCCATGCTTAAAAATGTTATTATTTTCTGTTTTTAAAAATCGAGTGTTTTTGGTGCCCGAGGAAGAAAACGCGTGATGCCGCGGTCAGAAAAAAAGCTGCTCTGGAGCAAAAAAATTTTTTGACTTAAATGGAAAAACCAATGCTAGGATGAGTTTCGGGGTGGAATTCCATGCTTAAAAATGTTATTATTTGCTGTTTTTAAAAATCGAGTGTTTTTGGTGCCCGAGGAAGAAAACGCGTGATGCCGCGGTCAGAAAAAAAGCTGCTCTGGAGCGAAAAATTTTTTTTGACTTAAATGGAAAAACCAATGCTAGGATGAGTTTCGGGGTGGAATTCCATGCTTAAAAATGTTATTATTTGCTGTTTTTAAAAATCGAGTGTTTTTGGTGCCCGAGGAAGAAAACGCGTGATGCCGCGGTCAGAAAAAAAGCTGCTCTGGAGCAAAAAATTTTTTTTGACTTAAATGGAAAAACGGATACTAGGATGAGTTTCGGGGTGGAATTCCATGCTTAAAAATGTTATTATTTGCTGTTTTTAAAAATTGAGTGTTTTTGGTGCCCGAGGAAGAAAACGCGTGATTCCGCGGTCAGAAAAAAAGCTGCTCAGGAGGAAAAAAATTTTTTTGACTTAAATGGAAAAACGGATGCTAGGATGAGTTTCGGGGTGGAATTCCATGCTTAAAAATGTTATTATTTGCTGTTTTTAAAAATCGAGTGTTTTTGGTGCCTGAGGAAGAAATGGCGTGATGCCGCGGTCAGAAAAAAAGCTGCTCTGGAGCGAAAATTTTTTTTTGACTTAAATGGAAAAACCAATGCTAGGATGAGTTTTGGGGTGGAATTCCATGCTTAAAAATGTTATTATTTGCTGTTTTTAAAAATCGAGTGTTTTTGGTGCCCGAGGAAGAAAACGCGTGATGCCGCGGTCAGAAAAAAAGCTGCTCAGGAGCAAAAAAATTTTTTTCACTTAAATGGAAAAACGGATGCTAGGATGAGTTTCGGGGTCGAATTCCATGCTTAAAAATGTTATTATTTGCTGTTTTTAAAAATCGAGTGTTTTTGGTGCCCGAGGAAGAAAACGCGTGATGCCGCGGTCAGAAAAAAAGCTGCTCTGGAGCAAAAAATTTTTTTTGACTTAAATGGAAAAACCAATGCTAGGATGAGTTTCGGGGTGGAATTCCATGCTTAAAAAGGTTATTATTTGCTGTTTTTAAAAATCGAGTGTTTTTTGGTGCCCGAGGAAGAAAACGCGTGATGCCGCGGTCAGAAAAAAAGCTGCTCTGGAGCGAAAAATTTTTTTTGACTTAAATGGAAAAACCAATGCTAGGATGAGTTTCGGGGTGGAATTCCATGCTTAAAAAGGTTATTATTTGCTGTTTTTAAAAATCGAGTGTTTTTGGTGCCCGAGGAAGAAAACGCGTGATGCCGCGGTCAGAGAAAAAGCTGCTCAGGACCGAAAAATTTTTTTTGACTAAAATGGAAAAACCAATGCTAGGATGAGTTTCGGGGTGGAATTCCATGCTTAAAAATGTTATCATTTGCTGTTTTTAAAAATCGAGTGTTTTTGGTGCCCGAGGAAGAAAACGCGTGATGCCGCAGTCAGAGAAAAAGCTACTCAGGACCGAAAATTTTTTTTTGACTTAAATGGAAAAACCAATGCTAGGATGAGTTTCGGGGTGGAATTCCATGCTTAAAAATGTTATTATTTGCTGTTTTTAAAAATCGAGTGTTTTTGGTGCCCGAGGAAGAAAACGCGTGATGCCGCGGTCAGAAAAAAAGCTGCTCAGGAGGAAAAAAAATTTTTTTGACTTAAATGGAAAAACGGATGCTAGAATGTGTTTCGGGGTCGAATTCCATGCTTAAAAATGTTATTATTTGCTGTTTTTAAAAATCGAGTGTTTTTGGTGCCCGAGGAAGAAAACGCGTGATGCCGCGGTCAGAAAAAAAGCTGCTCTGGAGCAAAAAAAATTTTTTGACTTAAATGGGAAAACGGATACTAGGATGAGTTTCGGGGTGGAATTCCATGCTTAAAAATGTTATTATTTGCTGTTTTTAAAAATCGAGTGTTTTTGGTGCCCGAGGAAGAAAACGCGTGATGCCGCGGTCAGAAAAAAAGCTGCTCTGGAGCAAAAAAAATTTTTTGACTTAAATGGAAAAACCAATGCTAGGATGAGTTTCGGGGTGGAATTCCATGCTTAAAAATGTTATTATTTGCTGTTTTTAAAAATCGAGTGTTTTTGGTGCCCGAGGAAGAAAACGCGTGATGCCGCGGTCAGAAAAAAAGCTGCTCAGGAGCAAAAAAATTTTTTTCACTTAAATGGAAAAACGGATGCTAGGATGAGTTTCGGGGTCGAATTCCATGCTTAAAAATGTTATTATTTGCTGTTTTTAAAAATCGAGTGTTTTTGGTGCCTGAGGAAGAAAACGCGTGATGCCGCGGTCAGAAAAAAAGCTGCTCTGGAGCAAAAAATTTTTTTTGACTTAAATGGAAAAACCAATGCTAGGATGAGTTTCGGGGTGGAATTCCATGCTTAAAAAGGTTATTATTTGCTGTTTTTAAAAATCGAGTGTTTTTGGTGCCCGAGGAAGAAAACGCGTGATGCCGCGGTCAGAAAAAAAGCTGCTCTGGAGCGAAAAATTTTTTTTGACTTAAATGGAAAAACCAATGCTAGGATGAGTTTCGGGGTGGAATTCCATGCTTAAAAATGTTATTATTTGCTGTTTTTAAAAATCGAGTGTTTTTGGTGCCCGAGGAAGAAAACGCGTGATGCCGCGGTCAGAAAAAAAGCTGCTCAGGAGCAAAAAAATTTTTTTCACTTAAATGGAAAAACGGATGCTAGGATGAGTTTCGGGGGTCGAATTCCATGCTTAAAAATGTTATTATTTGCTGTTTTTAAAAATCGAGTGTTTTTGGTGCCTGAGGAAGAAAACGCGTGATGCCGCGGTCAGAAAAAAAGCTGCTCTGGAGCAAAAAATTTTTTTTGACTTAAATGGAAAAACCAATGCTAGGATGAGTTTCGGGGTGGAATTCCATGCTTAAAAAGGTTATTATTTGCTGTTTTTAAAAATCGAGTGTTTTTGGTGCCCGAGGAAGAAAACGCGTGATGCCGCGGTCAGAAAAAAAGCTGCTCTGGAGCGAAAAATTTTTTTTGACTTAAATGGAAAAACCAATGCTAGGATGAGTTTCGGGGTGGAATTCCATGCTTAAAAATGTTATTATTTGCTGTTTTTAAAAATCGAGTGTTTTTGGTGCCCGAGGAAGAAAACGCGTGATGCCGCGGTCAGAGAAAAAGCTGCTCAGGACCGAAAAATTTTTTTTGACTAAAATGGAAAAACCAATGCTAGGATGAGTTTCGGGGTGGAATTCCATGCTTAAAAATGTTATCATTTGCTGTTTTTAAAAATCGAGTGTTTTTGGTGCCCGAGGAAGAAAACGCGTGATGCCGCAGTCAGAGAAAAAGCTACTCAGGACCGAAAATTTTTTTTTGACTTAAATGGAAAAACCAATGCTAGGATGAGTTTCGGGGTGGAATTCCATGCTTAAAAATGTTATTATTTGCTGTTTTTAAAAATCGAGTGTTTTTGGTGCCCGAGGAAGAAAACGCGTGATGCCGCGGTCAGAAAAAAAGCTGCTCAGGAGGAAAAAAATTTTTTTTGACTTAAATGGAAAAAAGGATGCTAGAATGTGTTTCGGGGTCGAATTCCATGCTTAAAAATGTTATTATTTGCTGTTTTTAAAAATCGAGTGTTTTTGGTGCCCGAGGAAGAAAACGCGTGATGCCGCGGTCAGAAAAAAAGCTGCTCTGGAGCAAAAAAAATTTTTTGACTTAAATGGGAAAACGGATACTAGGATGAGTTTCGGGGTGGAATTCCATGCTTAAAAATGTTATTATTTGCTGTTTTTAAAAATCGAGTGTTTTTGGTGCCCGAGGAAGAAAACGCGTGATGCCGCGGTCAGAAAAAAAGCTGCTCTGGAGCAAAAAATTTTTTTTGACTTAAATGGAAAAAACCAATGCTAGGATGAGTTTCGGGGTGGAATTCCATGCTTAAAAATGTTATTATTTGCTGTTTTTAAAAATCGAGTGTTTTTGGTGCCCGAGGAAGAAAACGCGTGATGCCGCGGTCAGAAAAAAAGCTGCTCTGGAGCGAAATTTTTTTTTTGACTAAAATGGAAAAACCAATGCTAGGATGAGTTTTGGGGTGGAATTCCATGCTTAAAAATGTTATTATTTGCTGTTTTTAAAAATCGAGTGTTTTTGGTGCCCGAGGAAGAAAACGCGTGATGCCGCGGTCAGAAAAAAAGCTGCTCAGGAGCAAAAAAATTTTTTTCACTTAAATGGAAAAACGGATGCTAGGATGAGTTTCGGGGTCGAATTCCATGCTTAAAAATGTTATTATTTGCTGTTTTTAAAAATCGAGTGTTTTTGGTGCCCGAGGAAGAAAACGCGTGATGCCGCGGTCAGAAAAAAAGCTGCTCTGGAGCAAAAATTTTTTTTTGACTTAAATGGAAAAACCAATGCTAGGATGAGTTTCGCGGTGGAATTCCATGCTTAAAAAGGTTATTATTTGCTGTTTTTAAAAATCGAGTGTTTTTGGTGCCCGAGGAAGAAAACGCGTGATGCCGCGGTCAGAGAAAAGCTGCTCTGGAGCAAAAAATTTTTTTTGACTTAAATGGAAAAACCAATGCTAGGATGAGTTTCGGGGTGGAATTCCATGCTTAAAAATGTTATTATTTGCTGTTTTTAAAAATCGAGTGTTTTTTGGTGCCCGAGGAAGAAAACGCGTGATGCCGCGGTCAGAAAAAAAGCTGCTCAGGAGCAAAAAAATTTTTTTCACTTAAATGGAAAAACGGATGCTAGGATGAGTTTCGGGGATCGAATTCCATGCTTAAAAATGTTATTATTTGCTGTTTTTAAAAAATCGAGTGTTTTTGGTGCCCGAGGAAGAAAACGCGTGATGCCGCGGTCAGAAAAAAAGCTGCTCTGGAGCAAAAAATTTTTTTTGACTTAAATGGGAAAACGGATACTAGGATGAGTTTCGGGGTGGAATTCCATGCTTAAAAATGTTATTATTTGCTGTTTTTAAAAATCGAGTGTTTTTGGTGCCCGAGGAAGAAAACGCGTGATGCCGCGGTCAGAAAAAAAGCTGCTCTGGAGCAAAAAATTTTTTTTGACTTAAATGGAAAAACCAATGCTAGGATGAGTTTCGGGGTGGAATTCCATGCTTAAAAATGTTATTATTTGCTGTTTTTAAAAATCGAGTGTTTTTGGTGCCCGAGGAAGAAAACGCGTGATGCCGCGGTCAGAAAAAAAGCTGCTCTGGAGCGAAAAATTTTTTTTGACTTAAATGGAAAAACCAATGCTAGGATGAGTTTCGGGGTGGAATTCCATGCTTAAAAATGTTATTATTTGCTGTTTTTAAAAATCGAGTGTTTTTGGTGCCCGAGGAAGAAAACGCGTGATGCCGCGGTCAGAGAAAAAGCTGCTCAGGACCGAAAAATTTTTTTTGACTAAAATGGAAAAACCAATGCTAGGATGAGTTTCGGGGTGGAATTCCATGCTTAAAAATGTTATTATTTGCTGTTTTTAAAAATCGAGTGTTTTTGGTGCCCGAGGAAGAAAACGCGTGATGCCGCAGTCAGAGAAAAAGCTGCTCAGGACCGAAAAATTTTTTTTTGACTTAAATGGAAAAACCAATGCTAGGATGAGTTTCGGGGTGGAATTCCATGCTTAAAAATGTTATTATTTGCTGTTTTTAAAAATCGAGTGTTTTTGGTGCCCGAGGAAGAAAACGCGTGATGCCGCGGTCAGAAAAAAAGCTGCTCTGGAGCGAAAAAATTTTTTTGACTTAAATGGAAAAAACCAATGCTAGGATGAGTTTCGGGGTGGAATTCCATGCTTAAAAATGTTATTATTTGCTGTTTTTAAAAATCGAGTGTTTTTGGTGCCCGAGGAAGAAAACGCGTGATGCCGCGGTCAGAGAAAAAGCTGCTCAGACCGAAAAAATTTTTTTGACTAAAATGGAAAAACCAATGCTAGGATGAGTTTCGGGGTGGAATTCCATGCTTAAAAATGTTATTATTTGCTGTTTTTAAAAATCGAGTGTTTTTGGTGCCCGAGGAAGAAAACGCGTGATGCCGCGGTCAGAAAAAAAGCTGCTCAGGAGGAAAAAAATTTTTTTTGACTTAAATGGAAAAACGGATGCTAGGATGAGTTTCGGGGGTCGAATTCCATGCTTAAAAATGTTATTATTTGCTGTTTTTAAAAATCGAGTGTTTTTGGTGCCCGAGGAAGAAAACGCGTGATGCCGCGGTCAGAAAAAAAGCTGCTCTGGAGCGAAAAATTTTTTTTGACTAAAATGGAAAAACCAATGCTAGGATGTGTTTCGGGGTCGAATTCCATGCTTAAAAATGTTATTATTTGCTGTTTTTAAAAATCGAGTGTTTTTGGTGCCCGAGGAAGAAAACGCGTGATGCCGCGGTCAGAAAAAAAGCTGCTCTGGAGCAAAAAAAATTTTTTGACTTAAATGGGAAAACGGATACTAGGATGAGTTTCGGGGTGGAATTCCATGCTTAAAAATGTTATTATTTGCTGTTTTTAAAAATCGAGTGTTTTTGGTGCCCGAGGAAGAAAACGCGTGATGCCGCGGTCAGAAAAAAAGCTGCTCTGGAGCAAAAAAATTTTTTTGACTTAAATGGAAAAACCAATGCTAGGATGAGTTTCGGGGTGGAATTCCATGCTTAAAAATGTTATTATTTGCTGTTTTTAAAAATCGAGTGTTTTTGGTGCCCGAGGAAGAAAACGCGTGATGCCGCGGTCAGAAAAAAAGCTGCTCAGGAGCAAAAAAATTTTTTTCACTTAAATGGAAAAACGGATGCTAGGATGAGTTTCGGGGTCGAATTCCATGCTTAAAAATGTTATTATTTGCTGTTTTTAAAAAATCGAGTGTTTTTGGTGCCCGAGGAAGAAAACGCGTGATGCCGCGGTCAGAAAAAAAGCTGCTCTGGAGCAAAAAATTTTTTTGACTTAAATGGAAAAACCAATGCTAGGATGAGTTTCGGGGTGGAATTCCATGCTTAAAAAGGTTATTATTTGCTGTTTTTAAAAATCGAGTGTTTTTGGTGCCCGAGGAAGAAAACGCGTGATGCCGCGGTCAGAAAAAAAGCTGCTCTGGAGCGAAAAATTTTTTTTGACTTAAATGGAAAAACCAATGCTAGGATGAGTTTCGGGGTGGAATTCCATGCTTAAAAAATGTTATTATTTGCTGTTTTTAAAAATCGAGTGTTTTTGGTGCCCGAGGAAGAAAACGCGTGATGCCGCGGTCAGAGAAAAAGCTGCTCAGGACCGAAAATTTTTTTTTGACTAAAATGGAAAAACCAATGCTAGGATGAGTTTCGGGGTGGAATTCCATGCTTAAAAATGTTATCATTTGCTGTTTTTAAAAATCGAGTGTTTTTGGTGCCCGAGGAAGAAAACGCGTGATGCCGCAGTCAGAGAAAAAGCTACTCAGGACCGAAAATTTTTTTTTGACTTAAATGGAAAAACCAATGCTAGGATGAGTTTCGGGGTGGAATTCCATGCTTAAAAATGTTATTATTTGCTGTTTTTAAGAATCGAGTGTTTTTGGTGCCCGAGGAAGAAAACGCGTGATGCCGCGGTCAGAAAAAAAGCTGCTCAGGAGGAAAAAAAATTTTTTTGACTTAAATGGAAAAACGGATGCTAGAATGTGTTTCGGGGTCGAATTCCATGCTTAAAAATGTTATTATTTGCTGTTTTTAAAAATCGAGTGTTTTTGGTGCCCGAGGAAGAAAACGCGTGATGCCGCGGTCAGAAAAAAAGCTGCTCTGGAGCAAAAAAAATTTTTTGACTTAAATGGGGAAAACGGATACTAGGATGAGTTTCGGGTGGAATTCCATGCTTAAAAATGTTATTATTTGCTGTTTTTAAAAATCGAGTGTTTTTGGTGCCCGAGGAAGAAAACGCGTGATGCCGCGGTCAGAAAAAAAGCTGCTCTGGAGCAAAAAATTTTTTTTGACTTAAATGGAAAAACCAATGCTAGGATGAGTTTCGGGGTGGAATTCCATGCTTAAAAATGTTATTATTTGCTGTTTTTAAAATCGAGTGTTTTTGGTGCCCGAGGAAGAAAACGCGTGATGCCGCGGTCAGAAAAAAAGCTTGCTCAGGAGCAAAAAAATTTTTTTCACTTAAATGGAAAAACGGATGCTAGGATGAGTTTCGGGGTCGAATTCCATGCTTAAAAATGTTATTATTTGCTGTTTTTAAAAATCGAGTGTTTTTGGTGCCCGAGGAAGAAAACGCGTGATGCCGCGGTCAGAAAAAAAGCTGCTCTGGAGCGAAAAATTTTTTTTGACTTAAATGGAAAAACCAATGCTAGGATGAGTTTCGGGGTGGAATTCCATGCTTAAAAATGTTATTATTTGCTGTTTTTAAAAATCGAGTGTTTTTTGGTGCCCGAGGAAGAAAACGCGTGATGCCGCGGTCAGAAAAAAAGCTGCTCAGGAGGAAAAAAAATTTTTTTGACTTAAATGGAAAAACGGATGCTAGAATGTGTTTCGGGGTCGAATTCCATGCTTAAAAATGTTATTATTTGCTGTTTTTAAAAATCGAGTGTTTTTGGTGCCCGAGGAAGAAAACGCGTGATGCCCGCGGTCAGAAAAAAAGCTGCTCTGGAGCAAAAAAAATTTTTTGACTTAAATGGGAAAACGGATACTAGGATGAGTTTCGGGGTGGAATTCCATGCTTAAAAATGTTATTTATTTGCTGTTTTTAAAAATCGAGTGTTTTTGGTGCCCGAGGAAGAAAACGCGTGATGCCGCGGTCAGAAAAAACGCTGCTCTGGAGCAAAAAATTTTTTTTGACTTAAATGGAAAAACCAATGCTAGGATGAGTTTCGGGGTGGAATTCCATGCTTAAAAATGTTATTATTTGCTGTTTTTAAAAATCGAGTGTTTTTGGTGCCCGAGGAAGAAAACGCGTGATGCCGCGGTCAGAAAAAAAGCTGCTCAGGAGCAAAAAAATTTTTTTCACTTAAATGGAAAAACGGATGCTAGGATGAGTTTCGGGGTCGAATTCCATGCTTAAAAATGTTATTATTTGCTGTTTTTAAAAATCGAGTGTTTTTGGTGCCCGAGGAAGAAAACGCGTGATGCCGCGGTCAGAAAAAAAGCTGCTCTGGAGCGAAAAATTTTTTTTTGACTTAAATGGAAAAACCAATGCTAGGATGAGTTTCGGGGTGGAATTCCATGCTTAAAAAGGTTATTATTTGCTGTTTTTAAAAATCGAGTGTTTTTGGTGCCCGAGGAAGAAAACGCGTGATGCCGCGGTCAGAGAAAAAGCTGCTCAGGACCGAAAAATTTTTTTTTGACTAAAATGGAAAAACCAATGCTAGGATGAGTTTCGGGGTGGAATTCCATGCTTAAAAATGTTATCATTTGCTGTTTTTAAAAATCGAGTGTTTTTGGTGCCCGAGGAAGAAAACGCGTGATGCCGCAGTCAGAGAAAAAGCTACTCAGGACCGAAAATTTTTTTTTGACTTAAATGGAAAAACCAATGCTAGGATGAGTTTCGGGGTGGAATTCCATGCTTAAAAATGTTATTATTTGCTGTTTTTAAAAATCGAGTGTTTTTGGTGCCCGAGGAAGAAAACGCGTGATGCCTCGGTCAGAAAAAAAGCTGCTCAGGAGGAAAAAAAATTTTTTTGACTTAAATGGAAAAACGGATGCTAGAATGTGTTTCGGGGGTCGAATTCCATGCTTAAAAATGTTATTATTTGCTGTTTTTAAAAATCGAGTGTTTTTGGTGCCCGAGGAAGAAAACGCGTGATGCCGCGGTCAGAAAAAAAGCTGCTCTGGAGCAAAAAAAATTTTTTGACTTAAATGGGAAAACGGATACTAGGATGAGTTTCGGGGTGGAATTCCATGCTTAAAAATGTTATTATTTGCTGTTTTTAAAAATCGAGTGTTTTTGGTGCCCGAGGAAGAAAACGCGTGATGCCGCGGTCAGAAAAAAAGCTGCTCTGGAGCAAAAAATTTTTTTTGACTTAAATGGAAAAACCAATGCTAGGATGAGTTTCGGGGTGGAATTCCATGCTTAAAAATGTTATTATTTGCTGTTTTTAAAAATCGAGTGTTTTTGGTGCCCGAGGAAGAAAACGCGTGATGCCGCGGTCAGAAAAAAAGCTGCTCAGGAGCAAAAAAATTTTTTTCACTTAAATGGAAAAACGGATGCTAGGATGAGTTTCGGGGTCGAATTCCATGCTTAAAAATGTTATTATTTGCTGTTTTTAAAAATCGAGTGTTTTTGGTGCCCGAGGAAGAAAACGCGTGATGCCGCGGTCAGAAAAAAAGCTGCTCTGGAGCAAAAATTTTTTTTTGACTTAAATGGAAAAACCAATGCTAGGATGAGTTTCGGGGTGGAATTCCATGCTTAAAAAGGTTATTATTTGCTGTTTTTAAAAATCGAGTGTTTTTGGTGCCCGAGGAAGAAAACGCGTGATGCCGCGGTCAGAGAAAAGCTGCTCTGGAGCAAAAATTTTTTTTTGACTTAAATGGAAAAACCAATGCTAGGATGAGTTTCGGGGTGGAATTCCATGCTTAAAAATGTTATTATTTGCTGTTTTTAAAAATCGAGTGTTTTTGGTGCCCGAGGAAGAAAACGCGTGATGCCGCGGTCAGAAAAAAAGCTGCTCAGGAGCAAAAAAATTTTTTTCACTTAAATGGAAAAACGGATGCTAGGATGAGTTTCGGGGTCGAATTCCATGCTTAAAAATGTTATTATTTGCTGTTTTTAAAAATCGAGTGTTTTTGGTGCCCGAGGAAGAAAACGCGTGATGCCGCGGTCAGAAAAAAAGCTGCTCTGGAGCAAAAAATTTTTTTTGACTTAAATGGGAAAACGGATACTAGGATGAGTTTCGGGGTGGAATTCCATGCTTAAAAATGTTATTATTTGCTGTTTTTAAAAATCGAGTGTTTTTGGTGCCCGAGGAAGAAAACGCGTGATGCCGCGGTCAGAAAAAAAGCTGCTCTGGAGCAAAAATTTTTTTTTGACTTAAATGGAAAAACCAATGCTAGGATGAGTTTCGGGGTGGAATTCCATGCTTAAAAATGTTATTATTTGCTGTTTTTAAAAATCGAGTGTTTTTGGTGCCCGAGGAAGAAAACGCGTGATGCCGCAGTCAGAGAAAAAGCTGCTCAGGACCGAAAATTTTTTTTTGACTTAAATGGAAAAACCAATGCTAGGATGAGTTTCGGGGTGGAATTCCATGCTTAAAAATGTTATTATTTGCTGTTTTTAAAAATCGAGTGTTTTTGGTGCCCGAGGAAGAAAACGCGTGATGCCGCGGGTCAGAAAAAAAGCTGCTCTGGAGCGAAAAATTTTTTTTGACTTAAATGGAAAAACCAATGCTAGGATGAGTTTCGGGGTGGAATTCCATGCTTAAAAATGTTATTATTTGCTGTTTTTAAAAATCGAGTGTGTTTTTGGTGCCCGAGGAAGAAAACGCGTGATGCCGCGGTCAGAGAAAAAGCTGCTCAGGACCGAAAAAATTTTTTTGACTAAAATGGAAAAACCAATGCTAGGATGAGTTTCGGGGTGGGAATTCCATGCTTAAAAATGTTATTATTTGCTGTTTTTTAAAAATCGAGTGTTTTTGGTGCCCGAGGAAGAAAACGCGTGATGCCGCAGTCAGAGAAAAAGCTGCTCAGGACCGAAAAATTTTTTTTGACTTAAATGGAAAAACCAATGCTAGGATGAGTTTCGGGGTGGAATTCCATGCTTAAAAATGTTATTATTTGCTGTTTTTAAAAATCGAGTGTTTTTGGTGCCCGAGGAAGAAAACGCGTGATGCCGCGGTCAGAAAAAAAGCTGCTCAGGAGGAAAAAAATTTTTTTTGACTTAAATGGAAAAACGGATGCTAGGATGAGTTTCGGGGTCGAATTCCATGCTTAAAAATGTTATTATTTGCTGTTTTTAAAAATCGAGTGTTTTTGGTGCCCGAGGAAGAAAACGCGTGATGCCGCGGTCAGAAAAAAAGCTGCTCTGGAGCGAAAATTTTTTTTTTGACTAAAATGGAAAAACCAATGCTAGGATGTGTTTCGGGGTCGAATTCCATGCTTAAAAATGTTATTATTTGCTGTTTTTAAAAATCGAGTGTTTTTGGTGCCCGAGGAAGAAAACGCGTGATGCCGCGGTCAGAAAAAAAGCTGCTCTGGAGCAAAAAAATTTTTTTGACTTAAATGGGGAAAACGGATACTAGGATGAGTTTCGGGGTGGAATTCCCATGCTTAAAAATGTTATTATTTGCTGTTTTTAAAAATCGAGTGTTTTTGGTGCCCGAGGAAGAAAACGCGTGATGCCGCGGTCAGAAAAAAAGCTGCTCTGGAGCAAAAAAAATTTTTTGACTTAAATGGAAAAACCAATGCTAGGATGAGTTTCGGGGTGGAATTCCATGCTTAAAAATGTTATTATTTGCTGTTTTTAAAAATCGAGTGTTTTTGGTGCCCGAGGAAGAAATGGCGTGATGCCTGCGGTCAGAAAAAAAGCTGCTCTGGAGCGAAAAAAATTTTTTGACTTAAATGGAAAAACCAATGTTGGATGAGTTTCGGGGTGGAAATCCATGCTTAAAAATGTTATTATTTGCTGTTTTTAAAAATCGAGTGTTTTTGGTGCCCGAGGAAGAAAACGCGTGATGCCGCGGTCAGAAAAAAAGCTGCTCTGGAGCGAAAAATTTTTTTTTGACTTAAATGGAAAAACCAATGCTAGGATGAGTTTCGGGGTGGAAATCCATGCTTAAAAATGTTATTATTTGCTGTTTTTAAAAATCGAGTGTTTTTGGTGCCCGAGGAAGAAAACGCGTGATGCCGCAGTCAGAGAAAAAGCTGCTCAGGACCGAAAATTTTTTTTTGACTTAAATGGAAAAACCAATGCTAGGATGAGTTTCGGGGTGGAATTCCATGCTTAAAAATGTTATTATTTGCTGTTTTTAAAAATCGAGTGTTTTTGGTGCCCGAGGAAGAAAACGCGTGATGCCGCAGTCAGAGAAAAAGCTGCTCAGGACCGAAAAATTTTTTTTGACTTAAATGGAAAAACCAATGCTAGGATGAGTTTCGGGGTGGAATTCCATGCTTAAAAATGTTATTATTTGCTGTTTTTAAAAATCGAGTGTTTTTGGTGCCCGAGGAAGAAAACGCGTGATGCCGCGGTCAGAAAAAAAGCTGCTCAGGAGGAAAAAAATTTTTTTTGACTTAAATGGAAAAACGGATGCTAGGATGAGTTTCGGGGTCGAATTCCATGCTTAAAAATGTTATTATTTGCTGTTTTTAAAAATCGAGTGTTTTTGGTGCCCGAGGAAGAAAACGCGTGATGCCGCGGTCAGAAAAAAAGCTGCTCTGGAGCGAAAAATTTTTTTTGACTAAAATGGAAAAACCAATGCTAGGATGTGTTTCGGGGTCGAATTCCATGCTTAAAAATGTTATTATTTGCTGTTTTTAAAAATCGAGTGTTTTTGGTGCCCGAGGAAGAAACGCGTGATGCCGCGGTCAGAAAAAAAGCTGCTCTGGAGCAAAAAAAATTTTTTGACTTAAATGGGAAAACGGATACTAGGATGAGTTTCGGGGTGGAATTCCATGCTTAAAAATGTTATTATTTGCTGTTTTTAAAAATCGAGTGTTTTTGGTGCCCGAGGAAGAAAACGCGTGATGCCGCGGTCAGAAAAAAAGCTGCTCTGGAGCAAAAAAAATTTTTTGACTTAAATGGAAAAACCAATGCTAGGATGAGTTTCGGGGTGGAATTCCATGCTTAAAAATGTTATTATTTGCTGTTTTTAAAAATCGAGTGTTTTTGGTGCCCGAGGAAGAAATGGCGTGATGCCGCGGTCAGAAAAAAAGCTGCTCTGGAGCGAAAAATTTTTTTTGACTTAAATGGAAAAACCAATGCTAGGATGAGTTTCGGGGTGGAATTCCATGCTTAAAAATGTTATTATTTGCTGTTTTTAAAAATCGAGTGTTTTTGGTGCCCGAGGAAGAAAACGCGTGATGCCGCGGTCAGAAAAAAAGCTGCTCTGGAGCGAAAAAATTTTTTTGACTTAAATGGAAAAACCAATGTTGGATGAGTTTCGGGGTGGAAATCCATGCTTAAA
>NW_027257327.1:0-26942 GCF_029215685.1 Pituophis catenifer annectens
TAAGGCAGAAGCACCTAAAATAGCAATTAAATCTAAAAACCTAAACACTCTTATTCAGGAGTACCGAACACAATGGGACACACATTTGAGAAATGATAGTGTTTCACAATATAATGCAACACTGGGGAAGGTGGGGGGTGAGGGGGGGAAGAGAAGCAGCCTGGTTCATGGGAAGCAATTAAAAGAGAATAAATAATTAAAAGAAAGCTCCAGAAGGCTCTTAAGAGAAAAAGAATTCATGCTCTGCCGTTTCCTGCAAAGGTATCTAAAAGAGCCATGTTTCAAAGAAGAAGAAAAAAAAGGGGGGGGGGAATTATTGTATATAAAAATAAAGAATTCTAATCAAGTAAATAGAACTCTTTTAGTTCCCTGGATATATTGCAAGAAGACAAACGGAAAAAAACCCAGGCAGCTCTCCTGCCCCACCTCCTCACCCAGGATGCAAACTTTTACAAATGTACATGTTAACATTCGATAACGCACAGCCATGCTGAACAGACAAACTCAGCTGGAGCCTCAAGAGATAAACTCCACCCTACGGAATCAATCTATCAATCAGAATAGAGCTGGAAAGGGAACCTGGAGGTCTTCTAGTCCAACCTCCTGCTCAAGCAGGAGACTTTATACCATTTCAGACAAGTGGCTGTCCAGTCTCTTCTTAAAAGCCTCCAGTAATGAAGCACCTACAACTTCTGGAGGCAAGTTGTTCCACCGGTTAATTGTTCTCACTGTCAGGAAATTTCTCCTTAGTTCTAGGTTGCTTCTCTCCTTGATTAGTTTCCATCCATTGCTTCTTGTCTTGCCCTCTCGTGCTTTGGCGAATAGCTTGTCTCCCTCTTCTTTGTGGCAGCCCCTCAAATATTGGAAGACTGCTATCCTGTCTCCCCTGGTCCTTCTTCTCATCAGACTAGACATACCCATTTCCTGCAACCGTTCTTCATATGTTTTAGCCTCCAGCCCCCTAATCATCTTTGTTACTCTTCTCTGCACTCTTTCTAGAGTCTCAACATCTTTTTTTTTTAATTAAAAAGTTTTAGGTATTACAACAATTTTTTCCATCCCTCCTCCCCCCCTTCCCTCCTCCACCCACCCCCATCCCTCATCCCCCCTCTCCCTCCAACCCCCCACCCCCCACCTACCCACCCCGGACTTCCCAGAGCAAATACAGGGTATAATAGTTAACAAACGTAAACTAAAATTTGTCTGAAATGGTATAGGGTTTCATGCCTAAGCAGGGGGTTGGACTAGAAGACCTCCAAGGTCCCTTCCAACTCTGTTATTCTATTCTATTCTACTTTTTTATAACATGGTGACCAAAATTAGGTGCAAGGGAGGCTTCCCAAGATCAATCGCTCACTAAAGGTTGACTCCAGGTCAAAAACTCCAGGAAGGGGATGAGACCTGCAAGCTACGTAAGTACCAGGTTGAGAGAAGAAAGAGTCTGCTGGGGAGGGGGGAGGGAAAATCAGGAATCAAAAAACTTATCAATCTCTTTTTTTTTTTTTTTCCAGAAGCACCGAAAGTTAAAAAATGTGATCAGAATCTTCTGGGTCTTAAAAAGTACATGTGACACAAGAGGAAAGAGGAAAAACTGAGCACAAAACTTTTAAAAGCTCCCAATTATTCTCCAGGGTAGTCATTAGAAACTACTTAGGTGACAGGAAGGCGAGAACTAAGTGAATACCGCAATAAATTAATGCTTCTCCCCCCTTCCACCTCCACCCCCCACCCCCCCACCACAATCTTTGGGAGCAAAGCAGCAACTGACAGAGAACTCAGGAGGGAAGATGTTAATTTTTCACCAAAAAAAAAAAAAGAAAGTTTAAACTTAATGGATGTCCTTTCTCTAGTTCTGTAGGTGGCTGTCATTCTATCTAAAAGATCGCTCTGTTATTGCATTTCCAAGCAACCGGAAGAACTGAACCGAAGAAGCCTTTCGGCTGAGAAGCGAAACATCTTCAAGGAAAAACAAAGAAATCCCAGTTGCCTTTTGAAAAGGGAAGAGTTCTGATCTACGAAGAGGAGGACGGGAGGGTTTCTGAAAACCGAACCCAAGAGCCATAGTCTCCTTAACTGTTCATCATACAGTTTAGCCTCCAGACCCTTTATCAACCTGGTTGCTCTTCTTTGCAAGGGTCTTCTAGGGTCTCGGCATCTTTTTTTGAATAGTGGGGACCAGAACCAGATGCAGAATTCCATGGGTGGTATCACTCGTGCAGTACAGAACGGTATTATCACTTCACGCGACTTTGATGCTATCCCTCTGCTGATGCAGCTTAGAACTGCATTGGCTTTTTTGGCAGCTGCAGCACACGGCTGGCTCTGGCTCAAGTGATTGTCTACTACCACTTCTACATCCCTCTCACAGTTGTTGCTGTTGAGCCAGGTGCCACCTATCCTGTGCGCCTGGCTTTTCTTGCCCAAGTGTAAAACCTTACTTTTCTCACCACTGAACTGCACCTTGTTGGCTATGCTCAAGTCTCTCAAGATCCTTCCCAATCTTGAGAAAACTACATGGGCATCCATGCAAACTGGCCAATCGACAGACTCTATTTTAAGTATTTGTTCTATACGCCGTTCGGCTGCGGAAATCCAGACTCCTTGCTGCTGAAATCACAGCCCACAAATCAGCAATCTTCTTTGCCCTTTTAAAATGCTGCTGCGAGATATAAAGGATGCCTCGTATATAAAACACATTCAGGAGGCAGGCAGGCAGAGGGAGGGAGGGAGGCAGGCAGGCAAGCAGGCTTAATTTACAAAGGTAGACCCTTCAATTTCATTAAATCCCAAAAATCAAGGAAGAAAGGAAGAAAGGAAGAAAGGAAGAAAGGAAGAGGGAGGGAGGGAGGGAGGGAGGGAGAGAGAAAGGAAGGAAGGAAGGAAGGAAGGAAGGAAGAAAAAAGGAAGGAAGGGAGGAAGGAGGAGGGAAGGAAGGGAGGGAGGGAGGGAAGGAGGGAGGGAGGAAGGGAGAGAGGGAGGAAGAAAGAAAGAAAAAGAAATAAAAAAGAAAAAAGGAAGGAAGGAGGAGGAGGGAGGGAGAAAGAAAGAAAAAAGGAAGAAAAAAGGAAGGAAGGAGGAGGGAGGGAGGGAGGGAGGGAGGGAGAAAGAAAGAAAGAAAGAAAGAAAGAAAGAAAGAAAGAAAGAAAGAGGAAGGAAGGAAGGTGGGAGGGAGGGAAGAAAGGAAGGAAGAAAGAAAGAAATAAAGAAAGGGAAGGAAGGAAGGAGGAGGAGGGAGGAAGGGAGAAAGAAAGAAAGAAAAAAGAAAGAAAAAGATAGAAAGAAAAAGGAAGGAAGGAAGGAAGGAAGGAAGGAAGGAAGGAAGGAAGAAGAAAGAAAGAAAGAAAGAAAGAAAGAAAGAAAGAAAGAAAGAAAGAAAGAAAGAAAGAAAGAAAGAGAGAGAGAGAGAAAGAAAGGAAGGAAAGAAGGAAGGAAGGAAGGAAGAACGAACCTAGTTGGCTGCAGTAAAAAAACCACAAAGCCTGGAGGGAAGGAGAAAAGGATGCAGGAAGCAAACGTTCATTATTAGCAAATCTTAAAGCCGTGCTGGGGTGGGGGATGCATAATTACACCATGAAAGAGCTCTACTTTTCAATTATCTTGCCCACGCTGATCTTTCGGATGTCAATTATGTAACCCAGCACAAGCTAATAAAGGATTGGGGGGGAGGGGGAGTTGAAACCCAAGCAAGTCAAAAAAGCAGGCGAGCCACTGAGATGCTTCTTCCACAGCAGCACAAGCTGGGGGGGGGGGGGGCGGGGAGAGGGGGGGAAGAATGTGAGCACGGTTTCGTTTTTCAGTTTAAAAACCAATGTTTTTTTTTTTCCCAAACTTTGGAACTTTAAGACAGGTGGACTTCAACTCCCAGAATTCCCTAGCCAGCCATGGAGAATTCTGGGGGATAGATGTTTGCCCCTCTTAAAACTTCTCAAGTTTGAAAAACACGGGAGTTAAAGGAAAAGGGCAGCTGAGATATCATAAAAGGTTTGCACAGAATGGAAAGCGAGCTTTGAGTTGGGTTCCTTGAGAAGCTGCTTCCACTTTCATCTCACAACAGACTGTTAAAACTTGGGCTGAGTTTGCCTCCCTATCAGCCGTTATTGTCTCTGCTCCTACGCACTTATCCTTTCCCCCCCCCCACCCCCCCTTATGGAGGTTCAAAATGACAAACCAGGCCTGCCCGCCTACGGAGTTAACCTCCTGGAAGAGAGGGAACAGCAGAAGGCTGGGGGTGGGCGTGGGAAGGAGGGAGGGAAAGCGTGGCAGAAGCGGTCCAAGCCCATCCAGGATTTGCAGAAGCCGTATGTGTTTGTGGCAGGGATCGAACCGCTGTTGGGAAGTGCTGAAGCTGCAAATTTGCCTCTGGCAGACAAGGAGAGGGGCCCAGGCAGAGGAGGAGGTGGGGTGTGGGGAGAGGGTCTTATCTTAGGGAAGAAGATGATAACCCTCTAAGAGGATCGTAACCACCCCCTTTCTTTTAAGCCAGGGGTCAGCAACCTTAAACACTCAAAGAGCCACAAAGGCCCTAACCGGAAGCCCCCCATTCAATTCTGGAGCCAACCGGAAGTCCGGTTCCCCCCCCCCATCATAGTGTCTCCACCTAGTGCGGCGTCCTTTTTCCTCTACCTATCCTAACTGAAAGCCATATCAATTATCAATATATTGTGGAGCTGACTGGCGACAGGGAGCCGCAGCAGAGGAATGAAAGAGCCACATGCGGCTCCAGAGCCGCAGGTTGCCTACCCCTGTTTTAGTAAACTGGATCCCTGCTACAAAAATCAAGCCTTGCTTTTCGTTTTATTCAAGCTCTTGCAGAAGTGTGTGTGTGTGTGTGTGTGTGTGTCTGTGTGTCTGTGTGTGTCTAGATGCCTAATTAACGTTAAGGAATCTCAGCCAAACACACAGGATTTTGTTTTTTAGCCCACACTGATTCAGGCTGGGGGACCCAACCTGTGCCCCCCCCTAAACAGTTTGCCGTGGGTAAACTGCAATTTGCAATGGGAGAGAGTAAACATAGGAGCAATCATACAAAGAGTCATTAATGTAATTGCAACTCTTGTTGAAATACTTGCTGAATCCGTTCCAAATTTGTTTTTTGCTCATCGGGGATCAGAGTACCCCACCTAGCCAGCTGCAGTCTTCAGCTTAAGAAAGCTCTGTGCCTCTTATCCCAAAGTTACAGCAACAATTAGTCGTAGGCTGTTACCCATGTAGTAGGCTGCACTGCTATTTATCCTTCTCACCTTCTCATCTTTCCTACTACCTTCTCCTATCGGTCTCTTACGACGTATCACTTGTTGTCAAGTGATTAGTCATAAGATTAATGATTTTAACTATGATTTATGACCCATGACTTATCACTTTGTTTTTTGTATGCACACTGAGAGCTTATGTGCCGGAGACAAATTCCTTGTGTGTCCAATCACACTTGGCTAATAAAGAATTCTGTAAAGATTGTTCATACATGGCAGCTTTTGAGCATATGGCAAACTCACATTCATTGCAAGAGGAAGGAATAGAATAGAATAGAATAGAATAGAATAGAATAGAATAGAATAGAATAGAATAGAATAGAACAGAACAGAACAGAACAGAACAGAACAGAACAGAACAGAATAGAATGCTTTATCGGCCAAGTGTAATTGGACACACAAGGAATTTGTCTTGGTGCATATGCTCTCAGTATACATAAAAGAAAAGATACATTCATCAAGAATCATAAGGTACAACACTTAATGATAGTCATAGGGAACAAATAAGCAATCAGGAAACAATATCAATATAAATCGTAAGGATACCAGCAACAGAGTTACAGTTATACAGTCATAAGTGGAAGGAGATGGGATAACAATAAAAATGCATGGGTGCTGAACCTCGCTATACAAAGGCAGTCTATCTCTGTACAAAGACTGCCAGGGCCTTCCTGGTGGACTCACAGATGCTACAAAGAGAAGGTTAGCCTAGAAATTGAGGACCGGTGGGGAGGGGACTTCACAGAATATAACCCATCCCTTCTTGGGACCTCCTCTGCTCTCAACAAGGCCCACCCCATTCACAAAGTATGGTTTGAACAAAGCAGCTAAGAATGCAGTCTTGCTTGGATTGGAGTTGTTCTGATCCAGCTCCCCAAACACGACAAACCCTCTGTAGTTAAATTAATGATTCCTTTATTAGGAGCACCAGCAGCCCCAGCAAAAATTATCTCTCTCAACGCAGGCTAACAAGTCTGTCCGGCAGGGAGATGAATAGTTGTCTGCCATACCTATTCATCTTCCCCCCCCCCCCGCCTTTTATCCCTAGAGCTAGGGTGGCGCCTCGCTAGCAGTGGTGGCTCTTCCTTCCCAAGGACCAGCCCATAGATTTCCACTGCTCTCCTCTCCTCTGCCTTCTGCGCATTCGGGCGTCAGGCACTGGACCCAGCTGTTCCTCTTCTTCCTCATCAGCCACCTCCAGACCTGTTGGCTGTTGACTCTCCATCTGAGGGCTGAATGACGGCCCGGGCTCCACCTTTGTCTCTCTCTCTCTCTGCCAGCTCCATTCCCTCTTCCCCCTCGGAGATCTCAGGATGCTGACCCTGACTCCCACGTTTCCTCCTCCTCCTCTGATTCGGCTGCTGGAGGGCCGGCAGCTGACAGGCGACAACAGGGGTGGAGGCATGATTTTATACAGGTTTGATCATGTAGTTTTGTCTGTGCATTGTTTGTTAGTGGCCCAGAATTATTAATTTAACATGGGCATATATTTTCTGAAACCAACCAACCAACCCATCAATTTTTCCTCCTCCAAATCACAGGATGAAGAGGATATGACTTCGCTGCCCACTTCAGCAACCTCGGAGTTCATTCAGCTTTCTATCAGTGCTCCATACAGGAGGGAAGTATGTGATTCACAATGCAGCATATAAATATGAGAGAAGAGAATGGCACTTCCATCAGATTTGCAGATGACACAAAGCCAGTGGGGATTATTAACATCTTAGAAGACAGGCTAAAGTTGTCATGGAACTAGGTTTTTATGGATGATAATTGCAGTGAGACTATTATATGCACAATATTGGGGAAGTTTAGCATTACTAACAACCGAGGAATGGCTAGAGAAGATAATGGAACTTCCTGAGATGGCTAAATTGATTTCTTTATCAGAAAAAAAAAAGATAATATCTATGTTTATTGCTGACTGGAAATCAGATTTTTCGAATGAAACCAAAAAAAAAATGAACTTATGATTTATGGCTTTGATTAGACAGAATAGAATAGAAGATTATAAAAAGAGAGTTATGCTGTAACCAGAGTAAGAAGTAAGAAGTAAAGTTATAATTGTACTTACAATTGTACTATAATTGTATGTCTAATTTAATGAAGAGAAGACTAGGGGTAACATGACTGCAGTCATCCAGATTTTGAGGGGTTCAACCTATTCTCCAAAGCACATGAGGACAAGACAAGAAGTAATAGATGGAAACTTATCAAGCCAATTTAGGACTAAGGAGAAATTAATGAGTGAGAACAATTAATCAGTCAAACAATCTGCCTCCAGAAGTTATGGGTGCTTCAACACTGGAAGCTTTTAAGAAGAGACTGGACAGCTATTTGTCCACAGTGGCATAGGTCTCTTGCCTGAGCAGGGGTTGGACTGGAAGGTCCCTTTTGATAGGTGGTCCTTGGTTAGTACTAGTGAGAAGGATCTAAGTCTCCTCATAGAACAATCTTGGGCTCCATCAACAGAGACTTAATGCTGAGAACATGGAACATGATAGTCACTCAATAGGCTGCCATGGTAAGGCCATACCTGGAACTCTTGTGTCCACGTCTGGTTGCCACAATACAAACAAGGTGTTGAGGAAATGAAAGAACGCAGAAGAGCAATAGATACGCATTAACAGACTTGGAAGGGATCTTGTAGGTCATGTAGTCCAACCCCCCACCCAAGCAGGAGACCCTACACCATTTATGACAGATGTCTGTCCAGTCTCTTCTTGAAAGCCTCCAGGGATGAAGCTCCCACAACTTCTGAAGGCAACTTCTGTTCCATGGGTTGATTGTTCTCACTGTCAGAAAATTCCTTATTCCCAGATTGAATCTCTCCTTGTTCAGTTTCCATCCATTATTCCTTGTCTGGTCTTCAGATGCTTTGGTGAGTTCAAATCTCACCAGGCTCAAGGTTGACTCAGCCTTCCATCCTTTTGAGGTAGGTAAAATGAGGTAGGTTTGTGGGGGCAATAAGCTGACTTTGTATAAAAAAGAACACCGCTGGGGGGGGGGGCGGGGGAGCAAAAGCCCAACTAAGCAGGTATATACAAAAGTATGAAGGCTATTGCTTAACACATTGTAAGCCGCCCTGAGTCTCCGGAGAAGGGCGGCATATAAATCGAACCAATCAATCAATCAATCAATCAATCAATCAAATAGCTTGACCCCTTCCTCTTTATGGCAGCCCCTCAAGTATTGGACCCCTGCTATCATGTCTCCCCTGGTCCTTCTCTTCACTAGACCAGCCATGCCCAGTTCCTGCAACCGTTCTTCGTATGTTTTACCCTCCAGTCCCCTCATCATCTTTGCTGCTCTTCTCTGCACTTTTTCTAGAGTCTCAACATCTTTTTTATAGTGTGGTGACCAAAACTGGATACAGTACTCTAGATGTGGTCTTACTAAGGCTTTACAGAGTGGTATTAGTACCTCCTTTGATCTTGATTGTATCCCTCTGTTAATGCAGCATAGGATTGCATTGGCTTTTTTGGCTGCTGCTGCACACTGCTAGCTCATGTTTAGTTGGTTGTCCATTAAGACTCAAAGATTCCTCTCACAGTCACTGCTATTAAGCCTGGTTTTCCCCAGTTTATATGTGTACTTTTGGTTTTTCTTGCCTAATGAAGCACATGTGGGGCTTGGATGTTAAATCTTATGACAAAAACAATTTTAAAAACTGAGTGTATTTAGCTTAAGGGAAAGGCAGCTAAGGTGAGATACAATAGCAGTCTTCCAATTAATTGAACGGGCATCACAGGAAACGGGATGGCTTTATTCTCCCTAGTACTCAAAGCAGTGGTGAAATATAAAATTTGTTACTACCGGTTCTGTGGGCATGGCTTGGGGGGGTAATGTGACTGGGTGGGCGTGGCCAACTTTTTTTTTTTTTTACTTTTAAAAGCATTTTTTCTACAACCTCTTCAGCCAAAGAGGTTGCAGGAAAAATGCTTTTAAAAGCCTCTGACAATCCCAGCTGAGCTGCGTGATCATCAGAGGCTTGTTTTTTTTTACTTTTAAAAGCATCTTTTCGGCTGAAGAGGTTGTAGAAAAAAGTAAAGCTTTTAAAAGTATATTAAAAAAAAGCCTCTGATGATCGCGTGGCTCAGCTGGGCATGGGGGGGGGGCAGGGATTTTTGCTACCGGTTCTCTGAACCACCCGCTGCCATCGCTACCGGATCAGGCGATCCAGTCCGAACTGGGCACATTTCACCCCTGACTCAAAGGTACAATAAGAACCAATGGGTGGAAACTTTGCAAAGAGAGATTCAAACTCCAATAAGCAGGGATTTCCTGCCTATTGCAGCTATTAAGCAGTGGAACAATCAGCTACCACATCTTGGATCTGGCCTCACGCAGGTTCCATCATTGGAAGTCTTCAAGCAAAGGTTGAGTAGGAAGGTCTAAGGATTTTTAACCTGGGCAGGAGGTTAGTCTAGAAGACCTCCAAGCTCCCTTCTAACACTTTGTTTTTCTGAAACTGGAACTAGCAACAGATCCTTTTGTAGCATGACCATCTCTCCAAACGTTTAACACGTGGAAGAGCGAATGGAGCAATGAATGACCTTCTGGGTATTCCATAAAATCAGTAACGGGGGCACACCCATATTCCCGGAGATGCTTCAAACACAGGTAAGACAGCTTCAAGATCCAATACCATGGGCAGATTTCTCCCTTATTTTTATTCAGAAGCAAACAACAACAACAAAAAGCCGGGAGTTTGGGTATCAGCCAAACCATATCAGAATAGACAAGCCCTTGCACTTTTTCTTTGGCTTCAATACCGCTGATTGTTTTTTGCATTCTTCAGTGGACAGTTTCCCATCTCCAATTGACAGCCTGGCACAGTTTGGAGTTAAAGTACCAAACAAGCATTTTTTTTTTCCTCCCACTTTTAAAGAGACCTGCATTTTGACTACATGCGGCCTCCCCAATCTTCTCTCGCTGGCAGAACCCAAAATCTGTGATTTGAAGACCTCTGCCAGATATGCCAAGGATCAGGGCACTGCATCTATCTAGAGCCATCTAAATCAAAATTCTGTTCACCAACCACAGCCCACTTTCTCTATTTTGCACCAATACCCTACTGTTGTTTTCTTAACTTACTGCTTCTGAAACGAAGCAGTTCTGGCTTCCATGCGCTGCTGAGCATAATGGATGTCAAAGTAATGGCACCATCAGTTGATGGGGAAAATGTGCATGACTTCTATAAGCAGGGAAAACCAAATTCCATGCCCACCAGTGGTGGGTTTCAAATTTTACTACCGGTTCTGTGGGCGTGGCATGGATTGGTGGACATTGCTTGGTGGGCGTGGCAGGGGAAGCATACTGTAAAATCTCCATTCCCACCCCACTCCAGGGGAAGGATACTGCAAAATCCCCATTTCCTCCCAATCAGTTGGGACTTGCTGAGGCAGAGAATAGATGAGGGCGGGGCCAGTCAGAATTTTTACTACTGGTTCTTCGAACTACTCAAAATTTTCGCTACCGGTTCTCCAGAACTGGTCAGAACCTGCTGAAACCCACCTCTGATGCCCACCTGGAATCCCTCAGGATTGAAGTGTGAAGAAATCTCATAATCTCGCTCGAGTTTTTTACAGGTACTAAAAACTGGCAAAGGTTTAAAAAACATTATTTTAGAGTCTTCGCTTGCAGTTCCACCAAATAAGGGTGTTTCAAATCTTTGCTTTCCTTCTGTTTCGCTCATCATTTTTAAAGCAGTAGATATTCCACTGGCGTGTTTGTTCTGGACTGAAGCAAGATTAGTGTTTTGGAAAACTATGGCTCCTCCATGCCAAAAGCTTTTGCAACGTAATTAAAATGTAACTGTTGTATTATTTTGGAGGTGAATTAGTTATTTTCTTATTACTGGGCTTTTATTTATTGTATGTTTTTTTGATTTATTTTAATGGACTAAACCAGAAGTCAAGATTAAAACTAAAGCACAGAACACTGAAAAAGAAACTAAACTAAGTGGGGCCACTGAATTGGAGTACAATCCTGCACAGATAGAACATAGGGATCTTGGAGATCTTCTAGCCCAACCCCCTGCTCAAGCAGGAGACCCTACACCATTCTGGACAAATGGCTGTCCAGTCTCTTCTTAAAGTCTCCAGGCATGGAGCACCCACAACTTCTGGAGGCAAGCCCTTCCACCGATTGATCGTTCTCACTGTCATGGATGAACACTCTTCATTTTGACCTGCTTTTTATGACAACTCCTAGATCTTCCCAGGGCATTCAAGTAATCCCTTTGACCCTACCCATCTCTTGATGTACTGTCTTCATTTCCTTCTATCACACCAAGCAAAATTGTCTTCTAGTTCATCAGGATTTCACCATCATGGGAGAAAACCATGATAGTTTCTGCTGTTGATGTTGCTCATCTTGAAAGAAAACAATCGCCTTTTTGGTCCAGAATTGAATGGCTGATTGACCGGCTCTTTTGGCAGTCTACGGTACTCTTTTTTTTTTTTAAATAAAAAGTTGTTTTTTTTATTTTTTAGACAAACACATACAAACATACAAGGCAGTCTACGGTACTCTTAATAACCATATCCAAAAAAAACAGAAATCAAAAGCCTTTTGATCATAACTGCAATGTGTTAAAAAGCCATTGTGTCCAAAGATCTCAATCAACGCAATAGCACTTATATACCGCTTCATGGTGCTTTGCAGCATTCTCTAAGTGGTTTACAGAGTCAGCCTCTTGCCCCAAATAATCTGGGTCCTCATTTTACCGACCTCGGAAGGATGGAAAGCTGAGTCCACCTTGAACTGGTCAGGATTGAATTCCTGGCAGTCAGCAGAGTCAGCCTGCAATACTGCATTCTAACCACTGAACTACCACGGCGAGAGAGAAAGCGAGACACAGAGAGGTACATAGATAGAGGGATGCTACCAGTAGAGAGAGAGGTGATAGAGAGATAAATAGCAATCGTACTTAGACTTATATATCACTTCACAGTGCTTTCCTGCCCTCTCTAAGTGGTTTATAGAGTCATCCTATTGCCCCCAACAATCTGGGTCCTCATTTTAACCACCTTAGAAGGATGGAAGGCGGCAGTGGTGAAATCCAAATTTGTTTACTAATGGTACTGTGGGTGTGACTTGGTGGGTGTGGTGTGGCTTGGTGGGCGTGGCAGGGGAAGGATACTGCAAAATCCCCATTCCCTCCCCACTCCTGGGGGAAGGATATTGCAAAATCTCCATTCCCACCCCACTCTGGGGCCAGCCAGAGGTGGTATTTGCCGGTTCTCCGAACTGCTCAAAATTTCCGCTACCGGTTCTCCAGAACCTGTCAGAACCTGCTGGATTTCACCCCTGGAAGGCGGTCAGGATTGAACTCCTGGCTATGGGCAGAGTCAGCCTGCAATACTGCATTTTAACCACTATGCCACCACAGCATGACTTTTCAACACGCTGCCATTATTAGGCAAGAAGGTACTTTTATGAATTATCTATCTACATCCATCCATCTGCGTGTCAACCCCTCCATCTCCCCCACACCTCCATCCCACGACAGTGGAGCCTCTCCATGCCCTTGATGAAGTGAGATTTGTCAGAAAAGGTGCTACCAAACTCCTCCTGAATAAAAGCTGTGAAGTTGCACATAATTGAAAGCTTAGCTGCGGATTTATCTTGACTGCGAGCTGACAACCGAGCGTGACATGCAATGTTTTGAGAATGCTTATTGTGAATGATGGCACCGAGCCTCATTTTGCTGGAGAGAAGACAAGAAGTCTCGTTTATAAGGAAGAAGCAACGGGTGTGAGATGCGAGCGCGTAAAATAAAATGGACACTATCAAATCTGGTGCGGCAACATTAGCAGAGTCTGTTCCAACAAGGTACAACAAAAAGCCCGTGCAAAGAAACCTGGATAAATCCATCCACCCACCCGCCCCCTCAATCTCCTCTCCCACCCAAAAGGGATTTTTTTTCCCCGGTCCAGCACAGGTCTAATGAAAACTCAACGCAGGAGACGTGAACCACGATATCATCTCGATTTTACGCTACTTTAAAAGGCAGGTCTGTGGACCAGAAGAAGACCTTTTACCTCCAAAAATGATTCATGCAGAGACCTGGAGTATCTTCTGGAGCAGGGATCACCAACCTTTCGGATCACTAAATTCATAATTTTAAATCCGGGGACCACTAATATGATCTGCTTAAAGACCGGATGGGTGGGTGTGGCTAGGTGGTCATGTGACTGGGTGGGTGTGGCCAACTTGATGTCACTCACATCGAGGGGTGCCTCGCTGGCCATTACTCCCCCCTCCTCTCCCCTCCCAGCCCCTCCTCGCCTGCCTGTGCGGGCTCCTTAGGGCCCCAACAGGAAGCAGTTGTTGGAGCTAAGCAGCCACCACGAGAAAGAATTGTCAAAACAGCTGGTTCAGTTCAAATTGGATTTGACCGAGGAGGCTCAGCAGAAGCACCTCACTGAGGACTAGGAGCATGGGCTTTCCACGCAGAGGGAAGACCTGCGGGAGTGCAAGTACCGGTGCCTGGAGGCTCAGCAGGCTGAGATGGTCAGCCAGTTCCAGGCCATGATGCAGTCCCACTGGAACAAGGCCTTCTGGCTCTTCGTCACTAGCGGCGCTTCCCTCCAGCCTTCACCCAAAGCCCCATACCAGGAGGCTGAAACAGAGCCCAAGTCGGAATTTCTGCCCCCCTCCGACCCTCACAAAAAGACCCCAAAGTGGGAGACTCTCTGCAGCAACAAAAACGTTCATTTGAGGACCCCCGACTTAGTGCAATATAAAAAATGCAAATAATTTTTCTGCGGACCACCAAAATTTTCTCACGGACCACCAGTTGGTGACTGCTGTTCTGGAGGACCAAAGATTTCTTCCCTGCCTTTGGAACGGCCGTCTTTTTTAAAATCTGAAATTTCACATCCAGCAAATAGCAGCTTCCGGAGAACTAATTCTCCCCGTTTCTTACAATTTTGCTTCTGGGCAGTTACTAGTTTTCAGTATGCACCCCCTCATAGCATCCGGCATGCTGGAGAGAAAAGGGGATGAGATTCAAAAACCTCTTTCTTCCCAGAAAACCCAACAGCCTGCTTGGAACACACAGACATCCGGGGAAGGGAGGGGACCGAGGCCAGTCGGTTCCCTTCCTCCTCCTTTCCACGGAGCACTTTAGTCTCCCTAATCTGGGCATGACTCAAATTAATCTTAACGTTGTCATTTCCAAGCTATGTAATTACTCAGCTGGGGATGCAGCAAGCAAGAACCTGAAAGCAGGCAGCCTTCAGTATGGCTAGTTTAGTGAAAAGAAGGACCAGGGGAGACATGATAGCAATGTTCCAATATCTCAGGGGCTGCCACAAAGAAGAGGGAGTCAACTTATTCTCCAAAGCACCTGAAGGCAGGACAAGAAGCAATGGGTGGAAACTAATCAAGGAGAGAAGCAACCTAGAACTAAGGAGAAACTTCCTAATAGTGAGAACAATCAACCAGGAACAGCTTCCCTTCAGAAGTTGTAGGTGCTCCATCACTGGAGGTTTTTAAGAAGAAATTGGACAGCCATTTGTTCAGAATGGCATAGGGTTTCCTGCCTGAGCAGAGGGTTGGACTAGAAGACCTCCAAGGTCTCTTCCAACTCTGTTATTCTGTTGTACCATTCCAGCTCCCTCCATACAGATGCTTTCCCACAATCCCCTGTGGCCATGGGAATGCTGAAAAGTTGATCCTGTCTCGCTGCACAGGAATGCACGCTGTGGCTGCAGAGTGGACATATCAAATCCTCCCCCCATTTGAAAAACACTTGTGGGAGAATAACAATAGCCCTTAGACTTCACAGTGCTTTATAGCCCTCTCTAAGCGGTTTATAGAGTCAGCCTCTTGCCCCCAACAATCTGGATCCTCATTTTACCCACCTCGGAAGGACGGAAGGCTGAGTCAACCTTGAGCCCGGTGAGATTCAAACTGCCAAATTGCAGGCAGCCGGCAGTCAACAGAAGTAGCCTGCAGTACTGCACTCTAACCACTGCACCACTATGAGTCTTAATAAAGCCAGTGTCCTGCCCCGGCACTTCTGAGCTTTCGGACTCGTGCTGGAACCCAGGGAACTTCTCTCTAGGAAAATATGTACTTTGGGCTATTATATGCAATATGTTCCCAGAATGCAGGAACACAAGCAAGTGGTCAGACCAGGAGACCCAAACTCACTCATTGCAGTGGACAAGGGTATACTGTACCTTCAATTTCACAGCTACTTAAGACTGTTAAGTAGGTACAAAAACAGCCAGGGAAATGATTGAAGCCTGGGAAACGGGGCCCTCATCAGTCAACAGGAGTGCTGATTTACCACCATTCTGTCAGGTACTTAGGAGCCGAGGACTTGGCAGCACAAGGAAACAACAACCAACGAGTTAATAGCCAGCTGCTAACACCCCCATCAACAACTAGAAAGCCACACACAACCAGGCACCACATAGATACTAGGCACAGAATAGCCCAAAGCACACCTTCTGGTAGAGAGAAATTCCGTGAGGATGGGCTCCAGCACGAGTCCGAAAGCTCAGAAAACTAAACCTCTGGTCTTTGGACCAGTTTGGATCTTAATCATAATCATAAGTTTATTTGTCAAGCATATATAAGATAACAGGTAAAAGTATAAACATAATTTGAATACATGAAAAGTGTAAGTAAAAAGGAATATTAGGACAGGGAAGGTAGGCACGCTGGAGCACTTATGCACGCCCCTTACAGACCTCTTAGGAATGGGGTGAGGTCAAGAGTAGACAGTTTAAGGTTAAAGTTTTGGGGTTTTGGGGAAGAAAGTAGGCAGTGCATTCCAGGCATTGACCACTCTGTTACTGAAGTCATATTTTCTGCAATCGAGTTTGGAACGGTTTACCAATCTTGCAGAGATTTTTCTTTCTTGGGCTTAATAATAAAGATCCTGAACATTTTAAGTCAAACCTACTTGGCTACTTGGATCTCTTTTCCTTCGGTTCTCTGTTTCTATGTCTTTGTCTTTAAGCAGGTTTCTCCAAAGTGATGAGCGGGGCTAAAACAGTCCCCCATCAGCACAGCTAATTAGGTCTCAGGATATTATGGGAAAGTCGAGAAGGCCCAGAGCAATGACAGCGTCACTCCTGCACAGATGTTTTGAATGAGAGCCGATAAAAGCAAATTCAACCTTGAGGTCCAGCAAGAAACCTGAGCCAAGGAACCAGAAGCAGCCACTTCCAATTACATTAACCTCCCAAGGTTCTGCCAAATGAAACCGAGAGGGGGTGAAGATGCCGAGAGAATAAATTAGGTAGAAAATATAAGACCCTGCCCTCTTTTGGGCCAAGGCACTTTTGGAAAGAGTTAAGGGCCGAGTGGGCACCACTAAGGTCCAGTGGTGACTGAGTGCCGTGAGGCTACAGGCCAGTGGTGAAATCCAAATTTTTTTACTACTGGTTCTGTGGTGTGGCTTGGTGGGCATGGCTTGGTGGGCGTGGTAGGGGAAGGATACTGCAAAATCTCCATTCCCACCCCACTCTGGGGCCAGCAAGAGGTGGTATTTGCCGGTTCTCCAGACTACTCAAAATGTCCACTACCGGTTCTCCAGAACCTGTCAGAACCTGCTGGATTTCACCCCAGCTACAGGCTCAATTGTCTGCTCCTTGCAAACTCCACAGGCAGGGAAATTGGTTTGAATAAAAACCTGTCGATTGGGCCAGTTAAACCCCACATTAAGCCTTTTCAGAGGAAGCGTTTAAGAGCAGGAGGTATCCAAGGGCGCCCGATTCCCAGCACTGGCGCAAAACACCTGTGCACCCAAGCTGGCATCCCTCCACATATGCCTCCATCACAAACAGATGGGAGGCAAAGTGACAGCTTGGAAAATAAATTGAATATTGGCCAAGCAGTGAAGTGGATTGCTTAACCGTATTCGCTTAATGACAGCCGCAAATAACAAAAAAATTGTAAAATCAGATCAGTCACATGACTGTCCAAATTTACAACTGTCATGAGTTTTGACGATGACGGGCAGGATTTAACAAGTTTTAACAGAATTGGAAGGGATCTTGGAGGTCTTCTAGTCCAACCTCCCGCCCAAGCAGGAGACCCTGCCTACACCATTTCTGACAGATGGCAATCCAGTCTCTTCTTGAAAGCTTCTGGTGATGAAGCTCCCACAACTTCCAAAGGCAACTTCTGTTCCATGGGTTGATTATTCTCCCTGTCAGAAAATTTCTCCTTATTTCTAGGTTGAATCTTTCCCTGATCAGTTTCCATCCATTATTCCTTGTCTGGCCTTCGGGTGCTTTGGAAAATAGCTTGACCCACTCCTCTCTGTGGCAGCCCCTCAAATATTGGATGACTGCTATCCTGTCTCCCCTGGTCCTTCCCTTCACTAGAAGGAGTAGAGAGAGGAGAGAGAGGAGAGGAGAGGAGAGGAGGAGGAGAGGAGAGGAGAGGAGAGGAGAGGAGAGGAGAGGAGAGGAGAGGAGAGGAGAAAGAAGAAAGGGAAAAGAGAGGAAGAAAAGGGAGGGGATAGAGGAAGGGTCAGAAGGGGGGAAGATGAGAGGAGTGGGGGAAGAGAAGGGGAAGTAGGAAAGAGAAGGAGAGGAAAAACGAAGGAAGTAGGAGGAGAAACAAGAAGGAACAGAAGCGGAGGAGAAGAAGAAAGGTTGGAGTAAAGGTAAAAGGTAAAAGAGCAACCCCGAAAAATTAAAAATGAAAAATGAAAGTTAAAAGAAAAGATGAATGAATGATGGAAATGACTGTACATGTACATGTAAATGTATATGTAAATGTGTTTATGAGAAATCAAAATAAAAACTTTAAATATATATATATATATTTCCTATATATTTATTTCATATATATATATATATATATATATATATATATATATATATATATATATATATATATATGCATATGCATATGCATATGCATATGCATATGCATATGCATATGCTTTCTAGCCAGGTTTTACCTACATAAGCTACGATGTTATGCAGCCCTAGTTCTGTGAAATCTCATCCACAACTTGAGAATGAGATTTCACAGAACTAGGGCTGCATAACATCGTACCTTATGTAGGTAAAACCTGGCTAGAAAGCATATGCACATAAAAGCCTACGAAAAAGAAAGAAAAAGATAGATAGATAGATAGATAGATAGATAGATAGATAGATAGATAGATAGATAGATATAGATATAGATATAGATATAGATATAGATATAGATATAGATATAGATATAGATATAGATATAGATATAGATATAGATATAGATATAGATATAGATATATAGATATTGGAAGACTGCTATCCTGTCTCCCCTGGTCCTTCTCTTCACTAGACTAGCCATGCCCAGTTCCTGCAACCGTTCATCGTATGGTTTAGTCTGCAGTATGGCAGGCTCCATTATGGTCGTAACTCAAGACAGGACTGCTTGTTCTGGGAGTTGAAGTCCACAAGTCATGAAAGGGCCATATTTCCCCCATCCCTGCCCTAAAATGATGCAAAGCAAAGCCCTGGTAAACATGACTATCTAGAACAGGGGTCTCCAACCTTGGCAACTTTAAGACTTGTGGACTTCAATTCCCAGAGTTCCTCAGCCAGCAAAGCTGGCTTTGAAGTCCACAAGTCTTAAAGTTGCCAAGGTTGGAGACCCCTGATCTAGAATCAACAACAGTGGCAATTCTCAAGGTGGTGAAAACGTTCTCACGACCCAGCCAAGCCAGGAAGTCACCAAATGCTGCCAACAGCTGCTGAAGCAACCTCTAAAACAGGTGTTTTTTGTTAAGCTCCTTCTCTGGCCTCTGGGAGGGTCTCACTCGGAGGAAGCCGGGTTGCAGGGGACGGGGCAGGGCAGCCCAGCGCAACTAAGCGTGACAAACCTATTTAGCTGCAGCTTTGGGCAATGGATGCCACTGCAGAGGAAGTCTTGTCTCGAGGCCATGGGCCTTTTACTAAAAACCAAAGCAGCGGAAACTCTCCCCCAGCATGCAAAGATCAACACACACCCCCCAAAGCCTTGCACGCACCCCTGAAGACTACAAAATATATAGGGACTATCAAATGCAGTATTCAGCACTTGACAGCAGAGTCTTCTTATTTTAATGTCTCCAAACTAGAATAATTAGAAGTGCAGAAAAAACAATTGCTACCAACCTGCCTTCCGTTGAGGACCTGTATACTGCACGAGTCAAAAAGAGGGCTGGGAAAATATCTACAGACCCCTCGCATCCTGGACATAAACTGTTTCAACTCCTATCCTCAAAACGATGCTAGAGAACACTGCACACCAGAACAATTAGACACAAGGACAGTTTTTTCCCCAAACGCCATCACTCTGCTAAACAAATAATTCCCTCAACACTGTCAAACTATTTACTAAGTCTGCACTACTATTAACTTTCTCATCCTTCCTATTACCTATCTCCTTTTCTACTTACGACTATAACCTTGTTGCTTGTATCTTTACGATTTATATTGTTTTATTTAATTTCCTAGCATGGTTTTGATTGCTTATTTAGTGTCCTATGACTATCATTAAGTGTTGTACCTTATGATTCTTGAGGAATGTATTTCTTTTATGTACACTGAGAGCGTACGCATCAAGACAAATTCCTTGTGTGTCCAATCACACTTGGCCAATAAAGAATTCTATTCTATTCTATTCTATTCTATTCTGTTCTGTTCTGTTCTGTTCTGTTCTGTTCTGTTCTGTTCTAGAACCAAGAAGAAATTTCCTCACAATGAGAGCAATTACCTGGTGGAACAGAAGTTGCCTTCAGAAGTTGTGGAAGCTCCATCACTGGAAGGTTTCAAGAAGAGATTGGACAGTCATTTGTCTGAAATGGTATAGGGTCAGGGGGTTGGACTAGGAGACTTCCAAGGTCCCTTCCAACCTTGTTATTCAGGAAAGGAGGAAGGGAGGGAGGAAGGAAGGAAAAGAAAGAAAAAGGAGGGAGGGAGGGAGGGAGGCAAGGAAGGAAGGAAGGAAGGAAGGAAGGAAGGGAGGGAGGGAGGGAGGGAGGAAGGGAGGAAAAATAATAAATGTGGAAGGGAGGGAGGGAAGGAGGGAAATCACAAAGGTAGGCCCTTCAATTTCATCAAACCCCCAAAATCAAGAAAGAAGAAAGAAAGAAAGAAAGAAAGAAAGAAAGAAAGAAAGAAAGAAAGAAAGAAAGAAAGAAAGAAAGAAAAGGGAGGGAGGAAGGGAGGGAGGGAGCGAGGGAGGAAGGAAAAATAATAAATATGGGAGGGAGGGAGGGAAGGAGGGGAGGGAAATCACAAAGGTAGGCCCTTCAATTTCATTAAACCCCAAAAATAAATAAATAAATAAAGAAAGAAAGAAAGAAAGAAAGAAAGAAAGAAAGAAGGAAGGAAGGAAGGAAGGAAGGAAGGAAGGAAGGAAGGAAGGAAGGAAGGAAGAAAGAAAGAAAAGGGAAGGAGGGAGGGAGGGAGGGAGGGAGGGAGGAAGGAAGGAAGGAAGGAAAAATAATAAATGTGGGAGGGAGGGAGGGAGGGAGGGAAGGAGGGAAATCACAAAGGTAGGCCCTTCAATTTCATTAAACCCCAAAAATCAAGAAAGAAAGAAAGAAAGAAAGAAAGAAAGAAAGAAAGAAAGAAAGAAAGAAAGAAAGAAAGGGAGGGAGGGAGGGAGGGAGGAAGGAAGGAAGGAAGGAAGGGGAAGGAGGAGGACGGAGGGAGGGAGAAAGAAAGGAAGGAAGGAAAGAAGGAAGGAAGGATAAATAAATAAATGTGGGAGGGAGGGAAGGAGGGAAGGAAGGAAATCACAAAGATAGGCTCTCCAATTTCATCAAACCCTCGAAATCCAGCCATATAACCTTTTTTTGTCCAGTCCAGCACAAAATGCTCTGGTGATCCACAACAATGAAGGAGTTAGCTTTGATCTTCACAACCTATTAAGCCATTGCTTAATCATGATTCACAGAATATGCTGTCATAAGCCACGTATTATTATTATTATTATTAATATTATTATTTACGAGACCGCCTACTACCACAAACAGCCTCCCACCGGCCGGTACGCTCTCATAGAGAGGGGCTCCTCCGGGTGCCGTCAGCCAAGCAGTGTCGACTGGCGGCCCCCAGGGGGAGGGCCTTCTCTGTGGGGGCACCCACTATCTGGAATGAGCTCCCCCCGGAGATACGGAGGGTCCCGGATCTGCGCACTTTCCGCCGTGCTCTTAAGACCCTCCTATTCCAGCAAGCCGGCTTGGCCTAATTTTCTCCCCTTTCTTTTAAATTTTTAAACTGAAATTTTAATTTGTTTTAAATTATTGGGATTTTTAATTGTCTTGGGCTAAATTATTTAATTTGGTTTTAAATTGTTTCTAACTTTTGTACTTCTGTATTTTATTCTGTGCCTGTTCACCGCCCTGAGTCCTTCGGGAGTAGGGCGGTATACAAATTTAATAAAACATAAAACAAAACAAACAAACATTATTATTGAACCTATCGCTAGGTTCTAACAACACCCTGAAGTGTTTCTCTCTATTGCCCAAGGCTGACCAGCAACAGTGATCATTCTCCTGCAGGCTCAGTTAGCATCGATTTCTTGTCTCCTTCATAATACTTTTTTTAAAAAATCTATTTTAAATACTACATTCCCTGTACCTTTCATTTGTTTACAGGTGATGCAAACAAGAGTCCAGCTGCTTGAGTGGTACTCCAAGATCCATGATTCCTAGCCATGGTCCAATTAGGGGGGCCAGGCAGGGAAAGACCAGGTCCCCACCATCCACAGAAAAATATGCAAAGAAAGATTTGCATGTTTGGAGAAAGGGGAACCTTGTTTTTTCATCTCGGTATTTTTAAACTCTTCAAGCGATCTCAGAAAATCAATTGTATAATTGTAAAAAAAAAAAAACGGTAAAAATAAATGGCCTCATTGAGACAATGAGATTAATGAGACTAAAACCAAGCAGTTTTAATTCATTCTTTTAAATTGGATTATTGGGCATTCTGTGTTCCTTTGACTTTCTGAGCTTTTTCCTGGCCCTGCATTAAATGCCAATGAGATCTTTTCATTTTGGGGCAGCGTATTCTGCTTCTCTTGATCCATTTATATTGGACAGTGAGGGGAAAAAGCACCCAGCAGAGCAGCGATGGAAACCTGCAAGAACATATGCACAACATGGTGAAGACCTGGCTTTTCCGGCAGGCCTGGGGCCGTTGATCTCGCTACGGCGATCTTGCGAGACCCGGCCATGGAATGGAGTGTATGGGTTTTTAATGTTCTTTTAAAAAAAATTTACGGGATATTGTTTGCACTGTTTTTTTGCTGTAAGCCGCCCAGAGTCCCTAGGGAGTTGGGCGGCATAGAAATGCGACTAATAAATAAATAAATAAATAAACAAACAAACAAACAAACAAACAAACATGGTCTCCGTGATCCCTTCAATCAATTTTGGAGATACTTTCCACCTTGCTTTCATTTTAGGACACATTAATACCTTGTGACTTTGAATGCTGCACACTCACCCACAGAATGTTTTCAGTAATCAAAGCTTAATGTTAACTTTCCATAAAGTTCTCACACTTGAGCTGTAGAAATATCCATGCCCACTAGATGGCATCAAAGGTTAACAGAAAAATCCAGCTCTCTCCTACTATCTAGTGGTTTTAAAGGTATTGCAGCTCAGATATGGTGGTCCTACAGTGTCTCTGACCAGATAAGGGCAGAGGGAGAACACCCAAGGAATGAATGGCCACTCTAGATCCACAGAATCACAGGGCTGGAAGGGACCTTGGAGGTCTCCTAGTCTAACCCCCTAGTCAAGCAGGAGACCCTATATTAGTGATGGCTAAAGCAGGGGGAGCGTGAGAGAGTCACACACATGCATGCCCACACCCATAATTCAATGTGCCCTGCCCCCCCGCATGTGCGAATGCCCACCCCCCAAGTTCCCTACGCTTTTGGCATGCAATGGCACAGTGGGCGTGGTACGCCTGTTTTTTCGCCCTCCCCAGGCTCCAGAGGCTTTCTTGGAGCCTGGGGAGGGCAAAAACGGCCTTCCCCACCCGCCCAGAGGCCTTCCGAAGGCCAGAAACAGCCCGTTTGCCGACTTCTGGTAGGACCGGAAGGCCCGAAAATCAGCTGGCCGGCGCACACATCCACACTGGAGCTGAGCTAAGGCAACGCTCACATGCCCACCAATATGGCATGCCATAGGTTTGCCATCACGGCCCTATACCATTTTCGACAAATGGCTGTCCAGTCTCTTCTTGAAAACCTTCAGTGATGGAGCATCCACAACTCAGGGAGTCCGGCTACTCTTTAACAATTCTCACCATTAGGAAATTCCTCCTTATTTTCAGGTTGGATGTTAACAGGTGTTGTGTGCACATAAAAAAAAAAAAAGATGGGGACTTCAATCACACCTCCATCTTGATTTTTTTTTCACAATCTCTGCAAAATTAGCAGCACTTCCATCAAGAAATTATTATTTTTATACAATGCCTTACTGTTTTATGCCCTGATATGCATGTGCCTCTATCTTAAGATATATTTTTTTCATTACAAAACTTTTTAAGATGCTATTTATAATGGCGCTTTTGGTTTGAAGTAAGAGCCAACCCCCAGGCCTTCCCCCCCACCTTTTTATATGAGGGGGGAAAAAGACAGGAAGCCTTTGGCACATACAAAAGATCACTGCAGGAACTGTTAAGACAATTCTTTGAAGTGAAAGCTACTAAGTCTGGAATGGGATTTTGCAAAGCTCAGCAATATTTAAATGCTTTTGGATAACAACAAACAGAGGACAACAAAATGTCATAGCTCCACAGTTTTAATAGAACAAAAAAAATACTGTATTTTGGGCTTCCGGCATTCCTCAGCAAATAAATAAATAATTAAAGTAAGCAATTCATGGTCTTTTCATCTGATTAATCCCCAATTCAGGAGCTACATCCAAAAAAAAAAAAAAAAAAAGAATAAAGGAGGGGAAAAAATATTGCCTGCACTTTAGCTAAGTGAGAATTGGAGCCCAGATCTTTTCTTTGGAGGGTCAACGAAGCTCTTAAGAGCAGCCTTTACTCCTCCAGATGTGTTGGCCTCCACAAAGTCTTTTGACCAACGCATCTGGATGACGCAAGCCTGAAGAAGCCAGCATGGCGCATATATGAGGAAGGCAGTGTGCCTTTAAACATGAGCCAGCAGTATGCAGCGGCAGCAGCCAAAAGAGCCGATGCAATCCTAAATTGCATTAACAGAGGGATTCAGTCAAGATCACGTGAGGTACTAACACCACTCTATAAAGCCTTAGTAAGACCACACCTAGAATACTGCATCCAGTTGTGGTCACCACACTATAAAAAAGATGTTGAGACTCTAGAAAAAGTGCAGAGAAGAGCAACCAGGATGATGAGGGGACTGGAGGATAAAACATATGAAGAACGGTTGCAGGAACTGGGCATGGCTAGTCTAGTGAAGAGAAGGACCAGGGGAGACAGGATAGCAGTCTTCCAATATTTGAGGGGCTGCCACAGAGAGGAGGGGGTCAAGCTATTTTCCAAAGCACCCGAAGGCCAGACAAGGAATAATGGATGGAAACTAATTAAGGAGAGAAGCAACCTGGAAATAAGGAGGAATTTCCTGACGGTGAGAACAATCAACCAATGGAAGAGAAGTTGCCTTCAGCAGTTGTGGGAGCTTCATCACCAGAAGCTTTCAAGAAGAGACTGGACTGCCATTTGTCAGAAATGGTGTCGGTTCTACTGCTTGTTCGGGGGGTTGGACTATATGTCCTACAGGGTCCCTTCCAACTTTGTTAATCTGTTAAAGGCTCAGAAACGCTCTGTGTGCAATGCAAAAATAAATAATAAACAATCAGAAGACAATGTATCACGAGTTCAAAAGGAAAAACCTACTCCACTACTTCTAACCATGTGTTAAATTTATATGTCTGATCAGAATGGAAAGAATTTGGATAAGAAGAGCGGGATACAAACCGGTTTTGTCCGCGTTCATTTCAGGTCACGCTCAAGGAAGCAGGTCCAATTAGATTTATTTGAGATCGGAATGTTTATAAAAAGGAATTGCCAGAAATGAGGCTATAAAGTTTTGAGAATTGGAGACTGGGCGGAGTGGTTAAGGATTGGTAGTCCTTGACTTATAACCCTTCATTTAAGGATTGTTCAAAGTTATATTGGCATGGAAAACAGTGACTTATGACCAGTCCTCACACGTGAAACATCATGTGACAGGTCAAGAGGCAAAGCTCTGGGGTTAGCAAATTGTCTGCATCTGAATGATTTTTTTTTTTTAAGTCTTGTAGAATCCTTCAGTTTCTCATGGAACACAGTCTGAAAGAGCCTGCTCTAGGAGTACTTGGAGGTAGCATAAGAAACTGGGGCCTTTAAGACACGGGCACACCTCTTTCTAGAAAGGAAGGGGGGGGGGAAATAGAGTAATTTAAAAAAAGATTACATACCCGAAAAGTGCATTGAAAAAAACAACTATTTGCGATGCTCTGAGTTATATTCACTTACCAAAGGAATACCTGCAAAATAAACAGGAGGAAAGAAAAGAGTTAGAATATTTTGGAAGAGCCAACATTTTGTGCACGTATCTGTAAAAACACCTCTCAATGCAGGGCAGCAAAGAATGTCTCTAAAGTGGAAAAATTTCTTTCTTTTTGGCCTACAAGGCAACGGTGCCACCAAAATTTTTGAGGTAGGACACACGCAAAAATGGTAGCATAAGACTTCTTTATGGCTCTTGAAAAAAGAAAATTCCAACCGAATCTTAAAACCTTGGTAAATGCTGGCTTTACCAAGCCCCGCCCACTCAACACTGTTCCCGCCCATTATAGCTCTTAGGCTCCTCCCATATAATATTAAGGGGGGGGGTGAGAGTCTACAAGAGGGGGGGGGGAGTCCACAAAGAAGGAATTCTCTTTCTCATACCTCTTACCGGGTTTTTTTTTTTTCTTTTTCTGTGATAGCCAAGCTAAACTTTTCTGCTCAGTTGTCAACAGGGTGGATAAAAATCAATGATTTTTTTAAAAAAATAAAAAAAAATCAAAATTTGGATTTTTTTGATTTAAATCAGATTTTTTTTATTTAAATCAGATTTTTTTATTTTTATCGAATTTATTTTAATAAAAAACTTTTGGGGTAAAAATCTATCGTAAGATAGTTTTCTATTTAACATACATAAATAATTTAGTTTATTCAGCATGAAATGGAGCCTTATGTAGCACAAGGCTGTATATTCTGCAATGCTGGGACTATCGGTGAGTCAACAGCGGGTCAAAGGAGTAGCAGAGATAACAGTTGCTCTTTAAAAATTATGATTTAAATTGAGTTGATTTAAATCAAGTCTTTTTACTAGTGATTTAAATCATGATTTAAATCGACTCGATTTAAATCAAATCCACCCTGGTTGTCAATCTTTTTGTTTTGTTTCTAAAATTTTCAAAACTCTTACACATAGGACAGGCCTGTGAGAGAATTACACTGCCATCCAATTCAAGTCTACACTCTACTTGAAGAAGTGAAAACACTGCCCAAATGCCTACAGCAGAATCTCAAATTTGCTGGTGCTGGGACTTTAGTTTTTAAAAAAGGTGTTTTTTTTTAATTATTAGTGGCCAATAAATTTAAATAAATAAATAATAATAATAATCTTAAAACATGGCTTCAAGCTTTAAAAAGCTGTAAGACTGAAGCTACATCCAATACTTTGCATGTTGGGAGGGGGAGTTAA